>NC_045738.1:6056620-6058712 GCF_008692095.1 Etheostoma spectabile | reverse complement strand
GTTGGAGGCTACGAGGTGCAGAAAGAACGCTGTGGCTACCAGGTCTCTCTGAACGCTGGCTACCACTTCTGTGGAGGCTCCCTGATCTCCAGCACCTGGGTGGTGTCTGCTGCTCACTGCTACATCGTGAAGTGCAGACATTTTACATCCATTAGGTTCACAGTCTACCTAAAACCACTTTTAGTGATTCACTTTAGCATTATGTTCTTTTAAAAAGTAATGAAATCAGAGACTGACACTGCAGTGCCAGATTCCTAACCTGTAATTTAACCTCTGCCTCTTTTGCAGCCGCATCAGGTCGCTCTTGGTGAGCACAACATTGCTGTCAATGAGGGCACAGAGCAGTTCATCGACTCTGCCAAGGTCTCCGTCACCCCAGCTACAACAGCGGCAACCTGGACAATGCATCATGCTGATTAAACTGAGCAAGCCCGCCTCCCTGAACAGCTACGTCAGCACCGTGTCCCTGCCCTCCAGTGTGCCAGCTCTGGCACTCGCTGTCTGATCTCTGGATGGGGCAACACCAGCAGCTCTGGGGTCAGTAACACACTCCACTCACATCTGGAACATATTGTTGGTACATTCTGGGGTATGAATGTTTACATGTAGGGCCTGTTGTCTGTTTCCTCTTAGCAGCTACCCTGATCGTTGAGGTGCCTGGATGCCCCCATCCTGAGCGACAGCAGCTGCGGTCCGCCTACCCTGGACAGATCTCCTCCAACATGTCTGTGCTGGATTCCCCGAGGGAGGCAAGGACTCCTGCCAGGTACGAGCTAAAGTTTCTTAGAGTGGACACACCAAACTTTCGAGCACCTCTGTCACATGTCCTTTCTATCTGCGTCCTATCAGGGAGACTCTGGTGGCCCCGTGGTTGTGCAACGGTCAGCTGCAGGGTGTGGTGTCGGGGTTATGGCTGCGCCAGAAGACAAGCCCGGAGTTTATGCCAAGGTCGCAAACAACACCTGGATCCGCAACACCATGTCCTCCAACTAAAGTCTGACTGGAAGGAACATTAGCAAACGCTTACTATGGCATCTGCTTTGAGAAAATAAATTAACATCAACCTCACTCTCTCTGTTGTTCCCTGTTTTTACTGTTAAATAATAAAAAATGATTTACCAATGAAAAGAGTCATCCGCAGAAAAGAAAACAAGATAAAAAGAATCTCTCTATAGAAATGAATAAGACATAGTAATAGAAAAATAATCAGAAAACCTGCTTAAAATGAAAATCGTGAATCTACGTGTCAAAAAAAATAAAACCGTGCAAAATGAATTACTTTTCATACATATTTAGAGAAAAAAACTTAAGAAAAAAACAAAGAATATATGTAGTGTTTCTGTACTTTCAAAACTTTAATTCTGAAAAGGCAGACTTCCAACACTTGCCAAATACATATTCATGGATTGAACAAAACAGTTTGACATTTGAGATATTTTGGAAAATTACTTTTCACGATTTTTACTTAATAATAAAGGTATGTTTTGACTGCATTTTGGTCAAATCAGAAAACATATAACAATTTAAAGTACTCAGCCACATTGAATGATAAAAACTGTTTATTCACCATGCATTGAATATTTACAACAAAACAATTGTTACCTGAAAGACATAGCCATATGCATGTGTTTTCTTCTGTTCACCAGCTTGACAAAAGATCTAATAATAAATACTGTATGGAAAAATCATTACATTAAGAATCAGTTTCTGTGTCCAACAACATCAACAACTATTTTAAAAAACACAAGCATTGCAAAAAAAATCCAGAGAACATTTTAACCGAGTATAGTTCCTCAAAACAAATATAGGAATGAACTGAAAATGAATACAGAACTGATATATTGGTGATAGTAATGCTAAAAAAATATATTTTTATTCTGATACTAGACTGCTTTAAAATTAGCCGAGACTGTCTTTGACTGCAGACATTTTACATCCATTAGGTTCACAGTCATACTAAAACCACTTTTAGTGATTCCCTTTAGCATTATGTTCTTTTAAAAAGTAATGAAATCAGAGATACTGACACTGTAATGCCAGATTCCTAACCTGTAATTTAACCCTCATGCCTCTTTCTGCAGCCGCATCCAGG
>NC_045738.1:6029552-6056595 GCF_008692095.1 Etheostoma spectabile | reverse complement strand
TTTTTTTGCTGTTGTTGCCCCCCATCCAGAGATCAGACAGCGAGTGCCAGAGCTGGCACAGCTGGAGGCAGGGACACGGTGCTGACGTAGCTGTTCAGGGAGGCGGGCTTGCTCAGTTTAATCAGCATGATGTCATTGTCCAGGTTGCCGCTGTTGTAGCTGGGGTGACGGATGACCTTGGCAGAGTCGATGAACTGCTCTGTGCCCTCATTGACAGCAATGTTGTGCTCACCAAGACGCACCTGGATGCGGCTGCAGAAAGAGGCATGAGGGTTAAATTACAGGTTAGGAATCTGGCATTACAGTGTCAGTATCTCTGATTTCATTACTTTTTAAAAGAACATAATGCTAAAGGAATCACTAAAAGTGGTTTTAGTATGACTGTGAACCTAATGGATGTAAAATGTCTGCACTTACGACTTGTAGCAGTGAGCAGCAGACACCACCCAGGTGCTGGAGATCAGGGAGCCTCCACAGAAGTGGTAGCCAGCGTTCAGAGAGACCTGGTAGGCCACAGCGTTCTTTCTGCACTCGTAGCCTCCAACAATCTTGTCATCCTCAATGGGAGCGGCATCTGATGGAGAATTTACCAGAGTTTATGTAGGTCGCAGGAAAGTCATTTTGAAAAAAAAATCTTAAGTCAATAGCTCTAAGTACTATTGTCACAAATGGTCACATTTACTTTAAAAAATGAGTGAAAAAGTAAGATTCATAATTACATGCCACTGCGAACAGAGCCAGAAGAATGAAAGCCTTCATGATGGTGTCCTCTCACCTCAGTGTCAGCTCAGCTGCACTGCAGCCCCTTTTAAACCCACTCTGTCCGTCTGCTATCTGATGGCCAAGGACACGTATTTCCATTTTTCACCTTTTTTGTCAGTTTCGTGGAAAAACGCATCTGAAAGACAGAGTCAACATATTGATAATATGAGCTCTGGTTGCACATCGGTTAGGAACATTGAGTTTATGAAAGATATGCACACTAATAATTTGTTTGAAATTATTGTAGAAATTCAATGGAAATTGTGTTGCATTTTATTTTTAGCCTTACAGTGACTCTTTATCTGTCAATGTAATGTAGGTATACTGCATTACTGCCATACACTTTGCTCAAGATACAAAAAAGAGCTATCCCATCCAACACAATTCCCCTCTGAATGAAAGGATTTCAAGCTTGGTTATCTGTAGCAAGCACTGTAGCACTGGATGAAGCCTTATAGTGTGTCAAGCGATAGCTTTTTTGTGGACAGGGACTTTATTACTATTTCGGTTGTATCTTGGTAAGTTATTTAATTCAGATTTACATGAAACTTAGAATGTGTGGTCTACATGTGACATTGAGCGCCCTCCTATCCTTTAGAAAGACGACAACATTTAGTATGAAAAAATCTTTTGCTTGAATAATAATAAAAGAGACAATAGTAATAGAGCATATAGTTATAGGGAAATATATTTCTGTATAATACATGAATCAGGCCCGTGTTTAATGCATGAGCCTGGCGTGATGTGCAACCAGAGCTCACATTATCATATTTTTGACTCTTGTCTTCCAGATGCGTTTTTCTCACAGGCAACTGAACAAAAAGGTGAAGAATGGAAATAAGTGTCCTTGGTCCATCAGATAGCAGACGGACAGTGGGTTTAAAGGGCTGCGTGCAGCTGAGCTGACACTGAGGCTGAGACGGACACCATCATGAAGGCTTTCATTCTTCTGGCTCTGTTCGCATGGCATGTATTATGAATCTTACTTTTTCTCTATTTTTTAAGTAATTTTAACCATTTTTGGACAATAGTACTTAAGAGCATTTACTTTAAGATTTCTCTAAACAATTACTAAATGTCCTGCAAAAGATAAACTCTGGTAAATTCTCCATCAGATGCCGCTCCCATTGAGGATGACAAGATTGTTGGAGGCTACGAGTGCAGAAAGACGCGTGTGGCCTACCAGGTCTCTCTGAACGCTGGCTACCACTTCTTTGGAGGCTCCCTGATCCCAGCACCTGGGTGGTGTCGCTGCTCCTGCTACAAGTCGTAGTGCAGACATTTACATCCATTGAGTTCACGTCATACTAAACCCTTTTAGTGATTCACTTTAGCATTATGTTCTTTTAAAAAGTAATGAAATCAGAGATACTGACACTGCAGTGCCAGATTCCTAACCTGTAATTTAACCCTCATGCCTCTTTCTGCAGCCGCATCCAGTGCGTCTTGGTGAGCACAACTTGCTGTCAATGAGGGCACAGAGCAGTTCATCGACTCTGCCAAGTTCATCCGTCACCCCATTACACAGCGGCAACCTGCAATGACATCATGCTGATTAAACTGGCAAGCCCGCCTCCCTGAACAGCTACGTCAGCACCTGTGTCCCTGCCCTCCAGCGTGCCAGCTCTGGCACTCGCTGTCTGATCTCTGGATGGGCAACACCAGCAGCTCTGGGAGTCAGTAACACACTCCACTCACATCTGGAACATATTGTTGGTACATTCTGGGGTATGAATGTTTACATGTAGGGCCTGTTGTCTGTTTCCTCTAGGCAGCTACCCTGATCGTCTGAGGTGCCTGGATGCCCCCATCCTGACGACAGCAGCTGCAGGTCCGCCTACCCTGGACAGATCTCCTCCAACATGTTCGTGCTGGATTCCTCGGAGGCAAGGACTCCTGCCAGGTACGAGCTAAAGTTTCTTAGAGTGACACACCAAACTTTCGAGCACCTCTGCCACATGTCCTTTCTATCTGCTCCTATCAGGGAGACTCTGGTGGCCCCGTGGTGTGTGCAACGGTCAGCTGCGGTGTGGTGTCTGGGGTTTGGCTGCGCCCAGAAGACAACCCGGAGTTTATGCCAAGGTCTGCAACTACAACACCTGGATCCGCAACACCATGTCCTCCAACTAAAGTCTGACTGGAAGGAACATTAAGCAAACGCTACTATGGCATCTGCTTTGAGAAAATAAATTAACATCAACCTCACTCTCTCTGTTGTTCCCTGTTTTTTACTGTAAATATAAAAAATGATTTACCAATGAAAAGAGTCATCAGAAAGGAACAAATAAAAGTAATCTCTCTATAGAATGAATAGAAACATATGTATAGAAAAATAATCAGAAAACCTGCTTTAAAATGAAAACCGTGAATCTACTGTGCAAAACCAAATAAAAACCGTCGCAAAATGAATTACTTTTCATACATATTTAAGAGAAAAAAACTTAAGAAAAAAAACAAAGAATATATGTAAGTGTTTCTGTACTTTCAAAACTTTAAATTC
Organism: Etheostoma spectabile; assembly: GCF_008692095.1. Classification (NCBI taxonomy): domain Eukaryota; kingdom Metazoa; phylum Chordata; class Actinopteri; order Perciformes; family Percidae; genus Etheostoma; species Etheostoma spectabile. The sequence goes on along the minus strand of NC_045738.1, from coordinate 6,053,333 downwards.
TGAAAAGGCAGACTTCCAACACTTGCCAAATACATATTCATGGATTGAACAAAACAGTTTGACATTTGAGATATTTTGAGAAATTACTTTTCACGATTTCTTACTTATAAATAAAGGTATGTTTTGACTGCATTTTGGTCAAATCAATGAAAACTATAACAATTTAAAGTACTCAGCACATTGAATGATAAAAAACGTTTATTCACCATGCATTGATATTTACAACAAAACAATTGTTATCCTGAAAGACATAGCCTATGCATGTGTGTTTCTTCTGTTCACCAGCTGACAAAAGATCTAATATAAATACTGTATGGAAAAAGTCATTTTACATTAACACCAGCAGCTCTGGGAGTCAGTAACACACTCCACTCACATCTGGAACATATTGTTGGCACATTCTGGGGTATGAATGTTTACATGTAGGGCCTACTGTCTGTTTCCTCTCTAGGCAGCTACCCTGATCGTCTGAGGTGCCTGGATGCCCCCATCCTGAGCGACAGCAGCTGCAGGTCCGCCTACCCTGGACAGATCTCCTCCAACATGTTCTGTGCTGGATTCCTCGAGGGAGGCAAGGACTCCTGCCAGGTACGAGCTAAAGTTTCTTAGAGTGGACACACCAAACTTTCGAGCACCTCTGCTCACATGTCCTTTCTATCTGCGTCCTATCAGGGAGACTCTGGTGGCCCCGTGGTGTGCAACGGTCAGCTGCAGGGTGTGGTGTCCTGGGGTTATGGCTGCGCCCAGAAGAACAAGCCCGGAGTTTATGCCAAGGTCTGCAACTACAACACCTGGATCCGCAACACCATGTCCTCCAACTAAAGTCTGACTGGAAGGAACATTAAGCAAACGCTTACTATGGCATCTGCTTTGAGAAAATAAATTAACATCAACCTCACTCTCTCTGTTGTTCCCTGTTTTGTGCTGTTAGATATTAATAATAAAAATATATTTACTAATGAAAAGAATCAGCAGTAAGGAAAATTAATCTCTCTGTAGAAATGAATAGAAGATACACGTACAAAAATCATAAATCTACTGATATTATACAACAACAACAAAAAACTTCCAAAGGAAATACATGTGCATTGCAATGGCATTCATAATTTCAAGAAACACTGTCTCTATTGCCCTTTAGTGAGGACAACGTTTTTTAATATCCTTCCAGGATCCATCCTATGAATTTACTGGTTACACATCCAGTTCCTCTCTAGGAAATGTGCGAAAACTATAGTACCTGTAAAATAAACAAATACATTTGCTCGGCACCTCCAAACTCTGATTGGCCCTGAACATACCCTCTCCGTGACGTCAATAGTAAGCGACCGTCTTCGGTTTGTGTATCGGCTGCTGAGCTAACAGCTGCATCAATTGTGTTTTGGTTTTGATCTGTCTCGCATGAGCAGTTATCATGAGGTAAGAAATACAACAGCCTCGGCGTTCTTATCATGTGTGCTTCGTTTTTGCCGGCAGTTCGGGCTGCAGCTTTACCTCAAACCGTGGTAGCCTGTTAGCTAACAGCCAACTGCAGGATCAGCACCTAATATATGCGGAATGCGCAACCATTGCGGATGTGGTGCAGAAAAAAATGCGCATCGATGCGACAGAATACAGACGTCAACGTTAATGATAAGAGCGGACATAACTATTTTAAAATGCTACACAGTTGTAAGCAGTGTTATGTTTTGTTGTTGTATTTCAGCTCTGGAGGTGATTCTCCGCCTTGATGGTGCATCTCACTGTAAAACAGCTGGAGGTTTAGATGTAGCTTAGCCTGCTCCAGATGTTTTTACACCGTGGATACATGTTCTCAGTAACCTATCACTCTAAATGAAAATGATACAAATGGATTCAAGTGGCTGTAACTAGCCATAAAAGTCTCTGGACGTCATGCTTTAATCATCCAACATGATATCGTTATCTCTCACTAAGCTGCAACAATGCCTTGATTAATTTGAAGAATACTGTTAAAAAACTGTTTTTTAGGGGAATTTTAACTCTATTTTTCTTAGGAAATCAGTTTGTGTTGAAGCTGTAGTCAAAGCGGGTTCATGGTTATTTGATACAGTATACTGGAGATTTCTAATGTCTTCAGCAACAGGTTCAGGTTAAACCTTGAACCTGTGTTAATGGGGCAGCAGCTGCCAGTATCAGAATTGGCCCGCCAGTCAGTTCTGCTGTAAATCACGTCTGACCCATGACTGAGTACTACGAGGAGGGGGGGCTGCTGTACGAGCAATCACCTCCCATGCACATCAAAGTGGAGTCTCCGGAGGGACCCTTTGGAGGGGGAGCCTCAGAAAACGGCTTCCCCAGGGAGGATGATGACTCAGAGGGCAGCTGTGACCAGAGCAGTGGATTACCTGGGGGACTCCCCTTCAACGTGGTGGTGGTGCATCCCAACATCATGGCACCTGGCATGTCCTCAGATGACCTCTTGTCAATTGAACAAAGTAAGCCTGAATGAGATTAAGACCATGAGATTGAGATTGTGTGTTTCCTTGTTTATTTGTAAATTTCTGAAGAGGATGTGGCTCCTAATGGCAAAAGTAAATTGTTTCACTCAGGAAACATTCAGCTAAAATATGCCTTTCCTTTCCATGCCTTTCCAAAAGTAGGAATGGTTGAATATGTTTTGGCTTAGCAGAGTGGAATTAAGACTGACACTGTTAAAGCACATTTGTCTTCCTCACACAGTAGATTTAGCTTCAGTTTATATTTTTTCATTCCCTTCTGGGCTGTCCTCTCACCTCTCTGTACAGACAGAGCTATGTCAGCTGCACTGGCGGCTGGCGGTGCAGGAAAACGAAAAAGCCGTTTCAGTGGAGCAGAGCTGGAGGTGTTGGTGTCAGAAGTCACTCGATGTGAAGGAGAGCTCTTTGGTCCTGCAGGGAGGCTCCGGCGACGGGAGAGGGAGCGCATCTGGGCAGGAATCCTCGAGAGAGTCAACGCTGTGTCCAGAGTCCCACGCACCCTTCGAGAGGTGAAGAAGCGCTGGGATGACCTGAAAAGACGCAACGGAGGCAGGTTAGCGGATGCTCGCCACCGCAGCTGTTACTTGCCATCCAGTAGAGGAGCCTCTATGCTTGGCCGTCCTTCCCAGACTAGCCCCAGGCTTCAACAACCAAGGCAAAAGCAAAGCACCAGACCAAAGCCCAGTTTCCCATGCTTTCCTGACTCTGATACAGGTAAAAAAACAAACAAATTAACTTCTTTGATTGGCTGGTTTGGTTTTTCTTTGTAGATTGTATAGATGCAACTAACTAAACAAATTTGTTTACAGGTGTAGGAGTGGAAGGGTCAGAGAGAGATGGTTTGGAGAAAGATGAAGACAATCCTGAGCGTGACAGAGACATGGGAGAATCTGAGGGTGAACCAGTAGAGAACAGCATGGAAGACAAATTGGGATTAGGACTGGGTCTGGGCATAGGACCACCCCCTCCATCAGAACGATGGCTGCCTCCTTCCCCTCTCTACAGTGCTCCTTTTCTCAATGGCAGCCCTCAGCCCAGTAGTCCTCAGCCTTCACTTGGAGCACAGCAGGGTCCTCTTGAAGCGCCTCCGCGCAGCTCCTGGCTTGAGGATGAGCTAAGAGGGTTAGGGGAAGCAGCAATTCAACTGGGCAATAGGGTAGAAAAAAGTCTGCGGGAGTTTGGGGAAGGTTTCAGACAGGACATGAGAACACTTGTCGCTTCGCAAGAGGCATTAGCAGTCAGTTTACAACAAAACAATGTCCTCTTGCAAAGGCTGTTAGGAGTGCTTGAGGCCCAGCATCAACCACAGCCACAGCAACATCGCGTACAACAAGCACATCAGTCACAAACATCTCTACAGCACTTACAGCCACAGCCAGCTCAGCAGCAGCTACAACACACAGAACCACTGCAGCAACAACAGCAACAGCGGATTGAAGAACCACTGCAAACACAGCTACAACATCAGCAGCAGCCACTTGTAGTACAACAACAGCCACTACAGCACAAAACACAAATACAGCCGCAGCCACAAGTCACCCAGCATTCAAATAATCCAACAGCTGTGGTGGTGGTTCCTGCACCATCGTCCCCTGACATACATGGCACTTTCCCCTCTGATCCACCCACAAACACAAATGGAAGTGTGCAAAGGCCTCGGCGAGGAAGAGCCGTTGATCACAGGCGCAGAAGACGGCGCTGAGGAGAAAGCACTTAGAAACTCAAAATGCTCAATCATGCATAGTTGGTGTTTCGAAATGTGACATGAAAGTATGCTCTTTTTCTATTTCTTTTACGGTATTTCTGTAAAATAGTATGGCATTTGGAAGTTTTATGTCCCACAACCAGAAAACCTTCTCGCACTTAAATTTAGCTCAAAGAGGACTGAAAATTAGACCCATAAAATACAGTAATAGGGTGGCCTTAACGTTAGCTTGGTTCCTCAGACATACGCTAAAAGACTCTGTGGAGAGACTATTTCTATCATGGGACTTTGAGTACCCAGACAACAACATACTGTAGGTGCTGATGTTTAATATGCATGTTGTTGTACATGCTTTGCAGCCAATGATGCTCTTACTAGTTCAGTACAGACTCAATTCTCCTGAGACACTAACTACATTGTCATACAGTACTTCTACTGCAGTTGTTACCATATATGGTAGTTATACAGCTATTGTACTTACCTGCTAATGTATGCTTGTGCTTTTAACAGTTTCATGGAAAAGTAAGTCTTTCCCAGCTTCGGTTGGACAATAAAGTTAGACTGTGTTCTGTCCAGTGCGTTTTAAGACAACAGTGTTCAATTTTAAAGACTTGCCAGTTTTTCAAAGGTTTTTTTTCGGTGAAAAACAAAAAACCTTCCAGCATAAACATCACAGTAGGCTTCGGACTTTAATTCATATGATTTTGGTGTAATTTAAAAGCATACATAAGTATGTAGGGGCTATTTATTCTACTCTTGCATGCAGTATGATGGATGTGTTTGTAGATAGTTGCAAAGAAACGGCATACTAGTACACTACTAGTTTTGCACTATCTATATTTTGTAGATAGCAACTGTTCTGATGTAACTTAACTTTAATAAAAGTTAGACATGGACTGCAAATAGATTCATCTGATCACTTGTGGATTTGTCACATAGCTAAAAAGATAATAATAATAATAATTATAATAATAAAGACGTAATATTGATGTTGTGAAGAGAGTGTTTGGTGTGCAGAACAACAAAGTCACAGCGATAGTAGAAAGGGGAATTTATAATGTTCGGTTTCAAATTCTGTTTTCTGAACAGCTGGTTGTCAGTGACAATGTGTTTTATTTTGAAAGTGTCAACCGGAAAGCCCATTCCCTGTTCATGCTGGCGAGCATGATCCCTGTGTTCTGGACAAGGGGGTGCATGGGTGAAACATGGCCGCCGTAGACCCATCGGAGTCTCCAAAACGACAGAAGGAGGTGGAAACATCTGGGGAGAAGACCGGGGCGTTGGAGTCCAGATGCAGCTTAAATCAGAAAGATGAAACAACACGTCATAAAACCGAGGAGGGTCCCGAAGATGAGCAGAGAGCCAGTGTTTGGAACGATGGCGGGGGTATTGCCAGCCATTCGGAGGTTAGTGTCGAGTCCGGTGCTGGAGCCGAAAAAACGACAAGCAATTCACCAGAGGACCTAACATCGGCTGAAAAAATGGCCGAGGCTCGTGGCGGCGACCAGCGGGCTTTCGACTGGTCCGAAGCTGAAGACGACAATGAAGAGGCGAAAACACACAAGGAGGAAAATGATACGCGTGGTAAGCTAACGTTTTTAATGTATTTTTACAGTTAGCCTTAGCCTCCAGGCTAACCTGAGATGTAGCTCTCATTCCCGGTTCCAGACTGTGAACTCTGCTATATGGTAATCACCATAACAAAATCCGCTAGCATCCTGCACTGTATTTTGTGATCTGCACTTTAGATGAATGGCTCTGTAAGTTGCGTGCAGTTTGTCAGACCAACACTAGATAGGTTGTTTACTGTTTTTTTGTGTGTGTTTGCTAAGCTATTATGATGTGCTTTTCTCTTCCAGACAACAATAATGTTACAGAGAGTGCTGGAGGGGAGCAGCAGGATACACATGTTGATGATAACATTACAGCTGATGCGGAGGAGATTCATAAGGAGGAAATGTCACGTCCTGATGAGAAGAGCACAGAGAAGGGACTGGCCGAGGAGCCGGTGGGAGAAGACTGTGGGATTGAGGACGTGGTCGAAGATGATGAAGAGGCAGACCGAGAAGAGGACACTAATTTGACAGCTAAGCCCAAAAAGTGCCGTTTGGTGTGCAAGGAGTGCGGAATAAAGTTCACCCGCCGTGAGACATTCAACCTTCACCGTCACTTTCACGCACATGAGGATGAGCTCACGCCTCTCACTTGTAAAGAATGCGGCCTTACCTTTCAGCACCGCAGCAGCCTCATTAAACACAGAAATGAACATAAAGAGAAGGAGGAACAACTTGTTACTTCAAAAAAGGAGACGCAAACAAAGGAGGAGGGTCGTTTTAAATGTGCAGAATGTGAGAGAATATTCTCTGCTGTGGATAAGCTAAGGGACCACAGCTGCTGCAACACAGTGGAAAAGCCTTACCACTGCCCCCTGTGCCGCCAAGAGTTCCAGTTTAAGGTGTCCGTCACTAAGCACATGATGATCCACTCCCATGAGAGCATCTTTAAATGCCAGGAGTGCAGTCAAACTTTCACAAACTGCATGGCCCTGCGCTACCACCAGCGATGTCACACGGCCCTGAAACCCTATGAATGCCCCGAGTGCGGCTTGGTTTTCAAACACTACTCTGTCATGGAAGACCACCGTCGCAAGCACACAGGCAATGCACGCTCTCACCTGTGCAACATCTGCGGTAAGACCTTCAAGTACAGCAGCCTCCTCCATCAGCATCAGTATCTGCACACAGGCCAAAAGCCCTTCCGCTGCCCTGAATGTGGTAAAAAATTTGCCTTTGCCCAGAACATGAAGGCACACTGCCGCCAGCATAGACTGCGCAAAACCAACTCCACCACTGAGCAGCCCGGCAAGCAGGCCCCTGCACCTGTACAGGAGGCAGTTACAGGGCCGGGAAAAGAGAACACACACCATGTTGAGGAGTCGAAACGCACATTTAACTGCCCCCTTTGTCCCGAGACCTGCTTGGCACCAGCTAACCTGAGAGCCCACATGCTTGTTCACGAGGCCGAGTATGAGACGCAGGAGAGGACACCCAGGCCCCCAAAGGAGAATAACAAGCACTGGGAAAAAGGACACACCTGTCCGCACTGCCCATGTGTTTATCGGGATGAATCCAGTTTAAATTTACATGTGCTAAGTGTCCACAAGTCTGTAGCAGAATATTTAAAAAAGGTGGCAACACCACCTAAAAATCAGTTTACTCCATTAAACAGTGATAATGTACAGGGGAAATTGAGAAGCGATGGCATAAGTATTAAGTCGTACAAGTGTTCTGAATGTGGAAAGACCTTCCGCCACCGCTCAGTGTTAGAGCTGCACATGCGCATACATTCTAAGGATAAGCCTTACCAGTGCAAAGTGTGTGGCAAGGGCTTTAGATTCGGTAGCTACCTACAGCAACATCTCATCATCCATACAGGCAAGAAGCCATACAAATGCCCTGACTGTGGGAAGGACTTTGCCTTCCTGCAGAACATGAAAACGCATCAAAGGCTGCATCAGGAAAAACCGTTCCGCTGCACCAGCTGCCGCAAAGGCTACAGCGACGAGACCCAACTGCAGCACCATATGTTATCACACAATGGTGACAAACGTCATAAGTGTGACCAGTGCGACAAGAGCTTTGGATTAGCCTATCTGCTCCGTGATCACATGAACACACACACAGGAGAGAGGCCGCATCGCTGTGATGAGTGTCACAAAACCTTTTCTTGGTTTAGCAGCCTGTTAGTACACCAGAAGATCCATGCTCGCAAACGCCAGGGTTTCAGCCAGTACAATTCTTTCCCGATGGGTGCTAGGATGAGGGGCAGGGGCAGGCGAGGGGGGAGGCTCATGTGGGGCTTGTCTAAGCCATTGGGAGGCTCTGGGATGGTTAGCGCTCAGCCGTCTCCGTATCCAGTTTCTGTACTGAAAGATGCCGATGTGCACAGAAGGGCGGCCCATCCACATTCTTCCATGCTCTCACCTCGCATGGATTTACAAGGTAGACTGCAGAAGGAGCCGTGGCTTTCTGAGCTACACCCTCAACCGGTGCAGTGGAAGGTGGACGGTGGAGAGGTAATGCCTGTCCCATCGTCACAGCAGCAACATGCTGCTCCACAGCAGACGTCGTTTGAGAGCCCACCACAGCCTGGCCTACAGCAGCATCATCAGAGAAGTCCAGGCTGGGCAGATAGCCCTTTAATAACTCAGTCAGTCCCCACTTCCACTCCCAGTTCAGAGTCATCACACATGAAAGAGAGCCCAGCTAGTGTTGTCAGCTCCCTCACGGCAGCTATGCCAATAAAATCCAGCCCATCAATAGTAAGTGAGATGGAGCAGCACAGGCAGCCCAAGCTTGTTACTTGGAGTAGTACACCCACATCCACAGTGCTAGCTTCCACAAGCTCTTTGCGCCATGATTTTTCTATTCCCTCATCGTACATAGATGGGGCAGCTCTGTGGAGTGTCAGACCTGCTTTACAAGCAAATTCACAGATCTCTCCAAATAAGCTTGGCCAAGAGCTTCAGCTGCCACGATGGGCCGGTGCCCTAGTGTCAATACAAAAGGAGCCATCCACAGCTCCTAAAAAAGAGGACACTAGAATGTGGGACTTGAGTAATCCTCAAGTTATACCGTCAACTGTTAGCCAGCCAGAGAAGCCATGGAATGGCTGTGAGCTGCAACAGCAGTGGGTTTCAGGCTTAGCAGGTGCGTCCACCTCAACACAAATAGACCAAAGCAGTGCTATGCCAATTTCAACTCCTGTTTCTCATGGGGTAGGTAGCACCTTGTGGGATATGCAAACACCATTAGGAATTCCAAAGACATTAAACCCTGAGAAATTAGTAAATACTCAAGATTTTCAGCTGCAGCAAAAGCAGGTGTCATCTGCCTGGGCCAATGTACAGAGCCAGACGACGACACAGAAGGTTCCCATCTCCATTCAATACGAGCCTCATCGTTTTGGCCAGGCGTTGGGGACACCAGTATGGGGCTTCCAAAGTAATCAAACGCTGCTCACTGGGCAACTCAAACCAGGTAATGGACAGGAGCTGCAGCAACAGCCAATGGTATCAGGCACTCAAATAATCATAAACCGGCCTTCTCCTTTTTTCTCACCTCCACTTGCTCCACTCCCTCCTCTTGCTTTGCCTGGCCCACACCCTCTTCACTCTGTTGCAGTTGGCACACTTTCAAGACATCCACACCCAAATATTTTTTTCACACCACAGGCAGTAATAAGCGAGAGGCCACACATACCACAGACCATGCCCCTACCTCAGCTTGCCCCACGGACAGAACCTCACAAACTTGGACCTCGTTTGCCTTTCGCCCCGGAACGGCTCCTCCAGTGCATGATATGCGGGTGTTCACTTCCCCGGGAGCTTGATCTACAAATGCATTACTTGCAACATGCACAAGGAGAGATTTGAAATTTCTACACTAGCAACAATATTTCGTCATGTTTTTTATAATTTATACTCAGTGGAACCTCATTTATTTGATCCTCACTTGTGCAGTTTGACCAGTTGAGTGGATGGGCATTAAAAGATAAAAGTAAATCTTAATTTATTCTGCACACTATTATTAGAGTGCACTGTAATAGAGGTTGTGTTAGCCATTAAATTAGTTTCACCATTAAAAAAAAAAAAATGCATTCACGTTATCTAAATACTTTACCGGTTTAAGCACTTTCTAAAGGGGGGCAGATTAATGAGGTTCTATGACTTTTAGCTATAGATAATATTAGTACTTTTATAGTTCTGATCATATGTCCTGAACCATTTGAACTGTGTTTCTTCATGTACAGTATACTGTGTGCCTTTTATGAGTACAGTCTGCATGTCTGCTGTCTTGGTATTTTAGGCCTAGTTGTGCTTAAGGTAGACTCAACCACGTGACCTCACTCCCAAAACAAAGAGCAACTCTTTCTAAGATACTGTAAAGAAATGAAAGTTTTTGCTTTTGAGGAGAAGAGGATGTGTAAGAACATACAACGGACAGCTTACTACATAAAGGATGACCCTGTTAAGAAACACTCAAATTTACAGGGTTATTGACTTGGTCCAAATATTTCACAAGTACAGTTCTCATCATAGTAATTTGGTCAAAGTGAAAGTATCTGTAAACAAAATGTGACGGTTAGGCTTCCATGTAAAGTTCATTTCACTGAGTTTTCTGTAGATTTAACTATTGAGTGGTCACTGGGAACAGGAAGAAAGTAGCATCATTACACAATTGTCAAAGAGTAAGTTTTGTTATAAGTTAAACTTGGATTTATGTGAAGTTATGTCAATATGTATTACAATGGCAATACAAACATGAAACTGTTATAAAATATTTTGGTCTAGTCAAATTCAGCTAATTTCTGGGAATATGTCATGACTGATATACTTTATAATTAGATTATTAACTGATTCGGGGTGGGTGTACTTAGCACTTACTGGAAACTGATGAGTACCATGTAATGTGTATCTCATACCAGAATGATTATTTCAGATTGGAATGTACCCATATTTGTAAAATTAAGTCCACATTTAAGTACAATGCAATGTTTTTTTTGTGAATACTGAATGATTTCATTCCATAACTGTAGATGTAGACAAGTACATAATCCCATCTCCTCTGTTATGATAATGGGCTTTTAAAGAGGTTTGGTGGCCCAATAAGTGACTGAAAATCTTCATTACTACTGTAAAATAAACACACAGCCCATTTGTACAAAAAAAACCCCATCCCTGTGCGTCCATTTCAAAAAAAACATATGCCCTTCTACCTCTATCCACTGTTTTAGCATGGAAAGAAATAGAATTTCCCCATAATGTCTACATATTGGATTAAATAAAACTTGCCTTTGATTGCAGTGTTGTAATGTGCAATACTTGTTAGGTAAACCTAATTCAGGGTTCAACATCCGTATAATAGAGGACTCAAAAAGAAAAAGCAAACAAACAGATTTAATCCTGGTTTGGAAAGTTGTCGTATTCTGAAGGATACATGTTTTCCCCTCCACAATTGGTTTGTGAAGAAAATAGTGACAGGACAGGTATCAGGTAGGGTTACACAATTAATCACAATCTTATTGAAATTGCAATAGGGAGTACTGCAATATCGTAGGTGGGGCCCCATTTTTTTGTTAAAGGCAAAATATGTGTCAAACCGTTCTAAAGGAAGTATTGTGGTGCTGCAGAGATGTCCCAACACAAATTCTATCCTACAGACTTAAGAAAAAAATCTTTGTTTTGTGCAGATCCTCACAAAAATCCCTCTATAAATCATTTTCATGTTTTAGATATATACATTAATATTTTTCGATGAAAATTTGAATAATTGTACAAAAATTATCATTCCCTCTAATATCGTGAATCATATCGCAATTGCAACATAAATCAAAATAATCGTAATTGGATAATTTCCTCATATTGTGCAGCCCTTGTATCAAGTATGAAAAAGGAAAATTTGTTTGTGGAAAATTTAAAGTACAGTAAAGTATGCATCAAGATTGATGAAGGCAATTCATCAAAAATTGAGATTAACAGTTCTGCATTTTCTCTATGAAGTTTGATAAATTGGAACCTCTTCACAAATTCCTACTTATTCAACAATAGTAACAATACTACACAATGTATGAAATACTTTTCAAAATTATTTTAGTGTATATCACTCTAGGAGGAGAAATTACATCGTTCCTAATTGTTAGAAACATTAAAGCCCAATTTAACGTTATGTATTTTATTTTCACAACCTTGACTGCCTGGAACCGTTCTTTTTCTCGGGACATCATTTATATATTAATAAATTATATTATGAATAATTTGTTTTTTTCCCATAATATATTAATTTATATTAATTAAAATTATTTATATTTTCAGTAGGGACAAAAGAATGACCTCGAAATAAGTGGAATAATATATATTTATTCGTAATTATTAACTGCATGCAGCGCCATTAGATGCTCCTCAGCCTACCTAATCCTACCAGTAACTAACAACCATCGGGAGTCGCATGTTTTTATTCAGACTTTAGTTAGTGGATTCAGATTTATTGCAGGTCATGTCTCGCTTGAAGGCAGGAAACAAAACAGAAGAATCCACTTCCGCCGAAGGACATGAGCGCCGAGCCCATTCCGTGTGCTAACGTTAGCTGTGCTGGTCCTTAGCACTCCAATTGCTAAATACATTACAATAGTATGCCTTGTTATGTCGTAAGAGCCTAGTTTATCCTACATTTCTTTTCATTTCTTTCATCCGAGCTTTGCACTGAGTGGCTGCTGATAAGAAAAACCTAATTTAAAAACAACTGTGGCGCTGATAAGCTAAGGAGCACTAGCTAGAGTAAGCTTGCACCACCAGGCAGACACTCCAAGATGGACGAAGCTGCTGCCGCGGCGACCGGAGAGGACGGAGCTGAAAGCAAACCCCGCAATGAAGACACTGCATCTGAAAACAACGTGGGTCCATCGGCTGAGGACACCGCTGACCGTAAGTATCTGGTAGCGGTCACTTAGCTTGCTAACGGTGTTGGTACTATCAATACAACAACAGCATTGTTCAGGCGTGGTGACCTCCTGCACCAACCTAAGCGCAGGGACATGAAAATATAGTGCTCTGCAATAAACGCAAACAATATGGCATAATTAACGTTGAATTGACTTGCACTGTTGGATATCCACCCCTAGCCTTTTGGCCATTTCATGTTCATGGAGGCTCAGTGCTGTTATGGAACAACAGCAACAGGCCTAACGTTGGACCAAGCTGATACTCAACCATATGGCTGAGGTTTAAAATGTGTCGGCAGTAACTTACATATATCGGATTATATTAAGCATAATATAAGAAATACATTACAAGCAGTATAGCCTACTCATGTAGTGATGTAAAAAATGCTTTTACTGTAGTCTGAACAGTATGTCCAGGCCTAGCTGAGAAACAATAAAAAGAAGCTGACAATTATTAGTATTTTATTAGCCACAAACAATTGAGCAAATTGGATATTGTCCTCCTTTTATTTGAAGTCTTATTCTTTTAAGCAGAGTGTTGTTCTTTACAGAGCTAAAATGAACGCACAGATTGTACAGAACCACTGCATTGTAAGGGTTCTTGTACATTTATGCATTGAGCAACATTTGTACAGGGTTTAGGCTCTACTTTAGACTTGCCCATCCTTTGCGTTCCCTTGGTATTTGTTGGATCAATATTAACCATTCAGCAACAACCAAACAAGCTTTACCTTGAAATTCAGATCCTATGTGTTTAGCTTCATTAGCCACCCAGAAAAACCATATTCAGCATTCCTGATCCAGACTGTGACACTTAACTGGCAAAAAAACAATCCTGATTTTTTGTTGTTGTTGTTGTTAATTTAGCTCATGCTGTATTCAGGCAGTTGTTGTGTATGCAAAAGGATCATACAGTATAACATAAGAATGCTAGATCCCCCCTGAGATGACATTTTGAATGGTAGAAATGGTTTCAAATCGGGGTGCAGCGGTCAACAGATTTCACTATTAACCGTGATTTAAAACGCCACAATTAATTCATCGTGAAGGCCCCAGTGTTAACTGACTGCAAGTTAAGTGTAACAGTGTGTGCAGTTATTTATTTAACCTCCGTGACAACATTAACTTTGCGCACACACACTGCACATCAGACGCCCGGTCCGGTCACCGCAAGTATCGACTGTCAGAGTGACAGCGGCTCTCCGTGGTGGGATAACTTACTGCTGCAATTTCTTAATGTGACATAAACTTAGCAAACACAAAGAAAACACAGAGCAGAGACAGCCCCTGACCTCAGGACAGGTGCAACAGGGAATTGAACCTGAGTTTGTAAACTTGCTAGTGACTTTGTTTATTAACGGTGTCACTGCCCGATGTGAGTAGAGTGCAGACTTGAGTCGTGCATGCGTTACTTTGCAACAAGTGCAGATGTGAGGTGCGCATGCGTGACTTTGCGACAAGTAGCATACAAGATGCTAACGAGACTTCTGTAATGTCAATACAGCAAAAATGGACCTACATAAGAAAGTTTGTGCACTGCTGGCTACAAGTTAGCAATCAAACACAACAAAGGCTGTCACTTGACTGGTGTTTTGAGCTAATGTTACCAATCAAATAATCATTGATAGCTAAAACGTTTTGGAAATGATTTCCGTCTTCTGTTATTGTTTGTAATGAGAGAAGTTTATTTTTTTAGGGATTTCACAAATTTCCATATGAAATGTTATGCCGTAAACCGTTTACATCTGAACATGCGCAGCTCAAATCTGCACTTGACTCACATCGAGCAGTGACAACATTGTTAAGTGTCTGTTAGCTTGTTAACGTTACCAGTTAGCTAACGTCAGCCTGTTTTAATGATACTGTCACAGTTAACAGCTAATGAGTTAGGAGTCAGCGTTTGGACTTACAGTGAGTGCACTGATAACGTTTGAATGAGTCAAAACTCTGCAACAGCTCCATCGTGTCACTTACGTGACGTTACCACTTAACGTTACTTGGGGGGAGGGCATGAGGCTGCAAAAAGAGATCCCTCCATCACATTTATTCCATGACAACATGCTGCACATCTCCCTGGGATAGGTGCTAGCAGCTAGTCCGACTTTTAGACACAGCAGCTACTGGAGTAGGGACGTTTCTACTTCTTTTCAAGGACATCACCGTTGTTGCCAACTTGGCCTTTGTTGGTTTGTGATGTGACTGATTCACCTCTAGTCTATAATTTTTTTCAGTTGATTTTAATGATGAATTTTAATGATTTATAATTGAAATAATCACTCAATTCAGATTGGTCGTATAATCATTTTCAAAACATTCAAAACTGTTACTGTTATTTGTTTTGAATGGCAGCAATAAATAACACATTAAAAATCTAGAGTGTTCATGTAATTTCATACACGAGAAATTTATACATTTTCAGACTATAATTGTACCAAAAAAATATATAATTGTTGCATCCCTAGTCACTTTGCTTAGGGTTGGGTTACCCTGAATTTTTATAAAGTCCCCATAGGAATAGCACTGTGACAACCCACAGATGTTGGATTTAAAAATTAATAAATCAAACCACTAAGGGTGGGACGATATGCTTTTGTCCCGATTCAATTCTCTCACAATATATGAGTGCCGATTTAATTTGTATTGTGATTTTCATGTGTTGCAATTTTCTTTCAATAAAAACAAGTTGAACAATACATTTCTAGAGATAATATATCATGAGACAATTCAAGAAAACGTTTTCTAAAATAATGCTTTTTCTCCTTGCAGTCAAGAAGTACGGAACATGTAAAAATAATATTTAGGTGAATCATTGGTAAAAATAAAAATATCTATTCTGGGGAAAAGAATCAATTTTAAAAATAATTTCTCAAAAAGTACGATACATAATGATTTTACATGGAAAGGGTGTTTTAAAAATAACTTTGATTGCACCATAAGGTTAACCAGTTTTAAGTAAATACAACCTTTAGTCGTGTCTGTGTTTTTCCAACAACAGCAGTTTGGGCTAGCAACAGGGCTAGTTTGTGTTTTTTAGCTCATAGCTTTAGCGGCAGACTGTTGTACGTCCCCGCAGTTGAAATCCTCTACAGTGAAATACACACACACACACACATACACTTTTACACCGTTTAGCTGTCAGCATTTTAACCGTGTTTAATCCATCTAGTAGCTAACGATAGGCTAACCTTAACGTTACCTGCTGCCAAGTGTAGCGTTCGTGTTAGTCTCTCTTTGCCAGACCATCCACACACTGCAGAGCGGAGGAGGTCTGGCTTATAGACTGTTATTTTTATTAACACATTTTGTATTTCTTCATAAACTAGAGCTGCAATGATTAAAATTGATCAGTTGTCAATTTTCAAATTAATCATGGCGAGTAAGTGTTTGTACCAAAATAGTTCTGTTTTTCAGTCTTTATTTTGGTGAAGCTGCAGCTACTTTCTTTTGTTGCTGTCTGCACATCGGAGCTTTGCAGGGGTGGGCCGACACACAAAAACACTGGCGCACACACCAGACGCCAGCCACCACCTTTCTGTTAACTGATTGCTAGCGTTTGCCCCAGGCTAATTAATTAGCTAGTATGTGGCATTTTTTCCAACCAGCCAGCCTTCCAAAAGTAAGCACAATTAAATTAAATGTTAACCGACAAGCAGGAAAAGGAGTCTCAGTTCACCCGCGAACAGCTGTAGGCTTGTACCGGTGTTGATGTTTTGAGCATTGTCGTGGACACACGCAGCCACTTTCCCTAAACCACTTTCGGGACCGACACAAGTCCACAGCGGCCCGCGGCGTGTCCGAGCCCGTCTCCACCGCCTCCACCTGCAGGTTGTCAGCTGTGTGTGTCTGCCTCACGTATAGTCTGTGTGTAGGACCGCCGATTTAATCCACCGGTCCTCATCCATATAGTTTCATGTGTCATGTAGCTCTCCACAAGTAGAAAAAAGACGAGATTAAACGCAACTTGATGGTTCAAAGTTAAGACAAGTAAGTTTCTTTGTGTTGGAATTTTAAACTCTGTGGATTTATGAGGACTATGGTTAACTGCTCCTTAGGACCAATCTGAGTTTTCTCAGATTTTTCTATTTTACAGCGGCTCTGTGTGGAGTTTAGCGCCTCTCATGACAATTGTGATTGGTTTAAAGAATTGCCAATAAACCAGAGCACGTTTTCTCCCATCTGGGAATGCTGTGTTGAGTAGCCAGACCATAGACTGTATACATATCCACATTGCAGCAAACAGTGTAATACACCTTTTAATAGGCATATGGCTCCAGAGATCTGTTTACTGGCAATTGCACGCCGCTAACACAACCTCAATATCAACACAACAATATTAAATAATGAGCACATCTATCAGCTATGCAATAAGAAACTGCAACAGCAATATTATCAAGGCAATAACATATCTCTCTCTCACTCCACATAAATTTCACGTCGTAACACGGGCTAAACATTGTAGCAGATCACTTATTGAAGATAACCACACATTAAAACCCATGACAGTTTAGAAAGCTACAGAATAGTTTTACCTAACGTTCTAGGCTACCGACATCCCTTCAACAAGTCAGAAAACAGGAAAGAAAAGAAAAGATGAAGAAAAACGTCTGCTGCTACATTCAGCAGTAAGAATGTAGCAGTAATTCTGTACCCTGATCAATAGGGCTGGTGTGTGCTATTAGATTGGATTGTGAATATATTGCATGATGGTGATTTGGTAATATTTGCGTAAAAACACTTTCTGCAGCAAACCTATCAAATAACCGAATAATTGAACTTCACAGAGGTCATTTAGCTTAAGCACTGTATGCTGTATGTATTACCCTTCTGTGATAAAACTGAGTATTTTTATGGTTGATGTTATATTTCCAGAAACAAATTTTATTTATTTATTATTATTTTTAGTCTTTGTAATTTTACTGTAAACTCTAACCACCTTTTAAAATAAAGATGTGATTTGCACCTTTTTTGTGATTTGCGTTATTTTATTTTATTTTTTCCTTTCTGTCTTTCTTTCTCTGGAAACAGGAGTGGCTTTGACCTCCTATTTTCCTCTTTCTATTTTTAGGGGTTGGGGTTTTCTGCTGTCGCGATTGTGGAGAAGTCTTCAGAGAGGAGGCAGCATACTTGGAGCATCAGCATCAGCACCCGCAAGAAAGCGTGTATTTAGACAACCAGTTAGATGGTTTACATGATGCAGAAAAAGACAATGAAACAGCTAATTTCTGTACTTTATGTTCACTATCATTTGTTGAACCAAGCGAGTTCCACTCTCACATGGAGAAGAGCCATGGTCAAACCTCCCAAAAGGAGTATAGTATTCAAATTCGTTCTGGGATAACAAAGCAACACACCTATGAATGTCCAGACTGTGGGAAATGTTACTGTGTGATCGGACACTTTCTCAACCATCAGCGCTCACACAGACAAGCCTCCAAATCTCTTTTTCATGACCTTGAACATTTGAAAAAGAAGTCGTTTCAGTGTGAGTCTTGTGGGCGCAATTATTCCCGCGCTTCAGCTCTCGATGCACACCGCCGTTGTCACGAGGAGAATTTAGTAAAGTCACAAAACAGGAGTTCAGGAAATGCATTTCACGTGGAGGAGCCAACCGTTGAAGCCAAGCCCAGTAAAAACCAGACCGATGATACTCCTGAAAAATCTTTCAAGTGTTCATGCGGGAAAGCTTTTACTGCTCTGTTGCGCCTTAAAACACATCAACGATTTAGCCGCAACAGTCAATGCTCTCCAGAAGAAATGAAAGAAAAACCAAAGAAAGGCTGCAATGAGTTTTACTGTAGTGAGTGTGAAAAGGCTTTCAATAGCCACATTGCCCTCTTCAACCATCAGAGATGGCATGCTAATCATTCAAATGATTCTGCAAAAAGGTTCCCATGTGAGGAATGTGGAAAAGTATTTATGACTCTAACCTTTTACTACAGGCATCAGCGCACGGCGCACAGTGATGAGACTCCAGCAAAATCCTTTCTTCACCAAGTGTGTCAGCTACAGAAGAAGGCATTTGAATGTAAAGATTGTGGGCTAAAGTTTTCCAGGGCTTCAGCACTTCACTCCCATCAGCTTCATCACACGGATATTTTTAGAGAGACAGAGAAGGAGGCTCAGATGCGTACCTCTCTGCTACCTCAACAGGAAACTTTGGAAAGTGAAAGAAAAGAAACTGAGCAGGAAGAAGTGGACTCAGAGAATGTACTTCCTACCAGTATGGCTGAAGAAGACTTTCATGTAAATGACGAAGACGGGGACAGTTATGAACCTGGGGACTTTAATGTACAGGTGATCAGTGCAAGTGAATCTGAGGACGAGCCCATCCAAGACCAGAATCCTGATCTTGAACTTCTGTGTGAATCGGATCAGGAAGTAAGAGATGACGGCAACTCCGGAGTTTCCCCCAGTAGCCCGGTTTCAAAAACAGAGATGGATTTGAAAATTGTAGAAATTGACTTTGAGCAAACCGACGAGCAGTGTGCACTGATAGCAACAGAAGTGGAGAATAAAACAACTGAGGAAAGATTTGATTGTCCAGAGTGTTATCGTTGGTTTTCTAGTGCTTCATCACTGCGCGTTCACAGAATGTGGCATGGCGTTCGTAAGAGAAGACAGCAGACTCAAGGTCAGTCAGTGGCAGTTCTTACATGTGACACACGTGGCCATGAAGCCAGTAGCTATGCAGCACACTGCAGTCACATTCATCAACACAAGAAGCAAAACACAAGTGCTGATGATGAGGCAGAGAGATTAGAGAAGAAAAATCTGGCATGCAATGAGTGTGGTAAATGCTTCTCACGTTTGTCTGCTTTAGTTTCTCATCAACTGCATCATCCCAAAAGAAAACAGTTTCAATGTCCAGATTGCATGATGTCTTATTTGCATGCAGCAAGCCTGTTTAACCATATGAAAAACTGCTCCGCACAAAAAAAGGAGAACATTTCAGTCACTAAGAAAGAGTACAATCCAAACAAAACCCTTCTCGGCCCAAAGATTTATCACTGTGAACAATGCGGGAAAGGTTTTTGGTCTCTAGGAGCTTACTCCCACCACAAACAAAGTCAGACTCGGTGTACAGATTTGAGGCTAAGAAAAGGTATCGCAGGATCTTTGCACTCGGTTAATGGACACCCACGCTCCAAGGTTGCATGTCCAGTGTGTGGTAGAAAGTTCCGTCACAAGCGCATAATGGCATTGCACATGCGAAAACATGAAAATGGAAATCACAAATGTGAACTATGTAACAGGTCGTTCCGTCTTTTCTCGAGCCTCCTGAGACATCAGGTTGTGCATAATGACCAGTTACTCCCACCGCCCATTAAGTCTTTTCAGCATCAGGTAGAACAGTTGAAAAAGAATACATACAGCTGTCCTGACTGTGGGAAGCTGTTTTCACGGGCCAAAGCACTTCAGTTTCACATGAAAAGCCATGGGTACGAGACTGGGCACTTGCCGTCATCGCCAAGATCAACTGTAACACTGGAAGATCGGCAGTGTGCAACATGCCTTGCACATTTCAACAACAAGGCCTCTTTGAGGGCTCATCAAAAACTTTGCATTAAAAGAGAGACCAAGCAGTCAGAAAAGTATCATATTCTAACACTGCACAAGGATAGTTTGGAGGTCACACAGGAAAGCTCTGAGAAAGTAAAAGCATGTACTGAAGACAAGACTAAAATGGAAAGTGGAGACCTAAAAATGGAAATTCAAACCAATGAAAGCAACTTCGAAAACCCAAGTACAACCAATTTGAAATACAAATGCAAAAAGTGTGACCGAAGCTTTTCAGTAGCTGGGGCTTTGAATTTTCATAAAAGAATTCATGCTGATGGTTACAAATCTGTACCAAAAGCAAAACTGGCCATGTCTGTAATGCTTAAAAAACCTAAACCGGAAGATCCAAGTAAAGGACAATTTCACTGCTTAGAATGTGGGAGGCGATTCATGTCTAACTCGGCCCTCGGCTCCCACAAAAGATGGCACAAAGAAAAGAAATGTTCACGGTCCTCGCTAAAAGATGAGGATTTGAAGTCTGTGAGCCACAAGACAGAGGGTGGACCTTTTCAGTGCCACAAATGTGGCAAACAGTTTTTTAACCATTGTGTTCTCCAGCGCCACCAGATGTTTAATCCTCAGTGTCAAACCAAAACTGAGTCAGAACCTGATTCACTCAAAAGTGTCGAAAGCAACAGCACACTGGAACATTCAGAGTTTTCATGTCCAGAATGTAACAAAATGTTTGAGCAAGGTTCACTTCTAGCTGCCCACTATGACAGTGAGCACAGTAACACCGTCAAAGCTGCAGATCATCAAGGGGACGGGCTTGCCTTGGTTGACCAAGTCCCAGAACAAGTTGATGTCAACTTGAATGGGAGTGAGTCCATGTCAACCACACTGAAGCCAAAGGCTCACCAGTGTCCCCTCTGTTCTATGACCTTTGCTAAGGCGAGAGGTCTGCGAGCCCACAAATGGCAGGCCCACTCGAAGAGGACAAAATGTAAAAATAAGATTCTTTTGAGGTTAAAAATGGAGTCCATTGCCTCAAGCAGTGAAGTCAAACAGACTGAAGACAACACTACAGTGACAGTGAAAAATAACCCTGTTGGCAGAGGAAATATGAAAATCAGATCAGACCCTCCACAATTTGTCTTGTGCCTTGAGTGTGGGAAGCAGTGCAGTTCTACGCATGCCCTTCTTGACCATAAGAAAGTGTGCATGGAGATTAAGCACGAGTCTCAACAGGAGATCCAAACTCCTGCAACCACGGCTGAGGTTTCCCCACCTCTTAGCCGTCTGTCCGAGCATACGGCCAAATGCCTCTTCAAGTGTGATAAGTGTGGGAAAGCTTTCCAAACAGAGGAACAATTGGGAGCCCATAAGACCAGGGCGAAGAGCCGGCCTTACTGCTGCGCTCTGTGCTGCCACGGCTTTTGGACTGAGAATCAGCTGCAACAACACCTCACCTGGCACGATGAAGTCCGCTGTCGTCTGCCCAACGAGGTTCGCTACAGGCTCAGCACTGCTATGCCCTCAAAGCCTCTCAAACCTAATATCCCCTCTGCTGACATGAGAGGGATGTCCTTTCCATCCTGTACACTTAACCCAGACAGCCAGTCACAAAGTAGCCATAAGTGCCAACATTGTGGCAAAGCCTTTCTTTCACCAACAGCATTACAAAAACACGAAACTCAGCACGGCAACAATGACTCGTATCATTGCTCTATTTGCCCCAGGACCTTTAGTGAAATACAGGACCTTATTGATCATCACCAGGAATGTATCGGTGATTACAGAAGGCACAGTGATGCCCCTGCTGCGGTCTCATCAGGAGATACTAATGGCCTTACTTGCCTTGAATGTGGAACTACTTTTTGTCAAGAAACTGATTTGCACCAGCACTATATAGAACATGCCAGTAGAGTGTATTAGACAACCTGAAAAAGACTGACGTAAAGACACTGTAGATTGTTGATTTTTTTCTTTTGGAGGTTGCCAAACAACTTTAAGATATATTAGTCCTTGTTAGAAATGTGTTTAGGCTAAGTAGAAACATGCCTTCCCTAGTTGTCTCTATATTATTTGAGATTCTCTATATTTAAAAGTGTTTTCCTATTCTCAGGCTTTCCCTTACACTGGATTAAATGTACACCTTTAGGAACAACCCCTTTTATGAATTTATGTTAGGATGTCAAATGTATAGTTTAATCCACATTTTTTGATATTCGTGACATTTGTTAATCTCTGGATTACTGGCTGAAGTCTGGTAGTTCATATCTAGATATATCGAAAAAGAATTTGAAACATGCATGCATGTTATTGCATAAACATGAAAAATAAAAAGTGCAACTGACACACTACTTGTATCTGATACCCGAGGTTTAGCAGAGAGAAGATAATATATATGAAATTCAACAATGTGTATGGTTTAATGTAAATTGGTAAAAAAAGAATTGCAGCCATTTACTACCATAAAACAAATTTAACAATCAAATAATTTAATTCTACCTACATAATGTTTTGCAAGTTCCCATGTTCTTTCCTTTTCAGTGTTATGTTTCTCTGTTGTGGAAAGACTTTTAACTACTTAACTGAAAAAGCTCTTATGTCCATGTAAGGTAGTTGGTAGTTTACTGTACCACTTTTGTAGTGGAAAAAAGTATTGGTATTGTACAAGATATGTTACTTTCAGTCATGATGGATCTAGATGATATATACCCTTTGACTACTTGTTTAACTTGCTGTTTCTGAAACAAATAAGTGCTCAAGAGTCAAAAATAAATTGATACGATTTTACGTGAATTACTGGGTTCTGTGATTTTATTCAACTTCCGTTCAGTGAATCTGCATGTTTGTAGTTTGACTCATCTTCTGAGTAATTATTATTGTATTGAGTTATTATCAGGGCAGGTTAACTTCAGCAGCATTATTTATTTGTGTAACTATTGAGAAAGCCACAGTCATCTAAAGACATTACTTGATAGATATATATTTGTGTACAGGCCAAAAGTTTGGAACCACCTTCTCATTCAATGCGTTTTTTTTATTTTCATGACTATTTACATTGTAGATTTTCACTAAAGGCATCAAAACTATGAATGAACACATATGGAATTATGTACTTAAGTGTGAAATAACTAAAAACATGTCTAATATTCTAGTTTCTTCAAAGTAGCCACCCTTTGCTCTGATTACTGCTTTGCACACTCTTGGCATACTCTTGATGAGCTTAAAGAGGTAGTCACCTGAAATGGTTTCCCAATAGTCTTAAAGGAGTTTCCAGAGATGCTAAGCACTTGTTGGCCCTTTTGCCTTCACTCCCCAAACTATCTCGATTGGGTTCAGGTCCGGTGACTGTGGAGGCGCAGCACTCATCACTCTCCTTCTTGGTCAAATAGCCCTTACACAGTCTGGAGGTGTGTTTGGGGTCATTGTTGGATAATAAATGATGGTCCAACTAAACGCAAACTGGATGGGATGGCATGTCAATGCAGGATGCTGTGGTAGCCATGCTGGTTCAGTATGCCTTCAATTTTGAACCAACAGTGTCACCAGCAAAGCACCCCCACACCTTCTCCTCCATGCTTCACGGTGGGAACC
>NC_045738.1:6024195-6029542 GCF_008692095.1 Etheostoma spectabile | reverse complement strand
AATCCATCCGGTCACCTTTTCTCCGTTGCACGGCAGTTGTAACCAAATATCTCAAACTTGGACTCATCAGACCAAAGCACAGTTTTCCATTGGTCTAATGTCCCTTCCTTGTGTTTCTTGGCCCAAACAAATCTCTTCTGCTTGTTGCCTCTCCTTAGCTGTGGTTTCCTTGCTGCTATTTGACCATGAAGGCCTGATTCGCAGTCTCCTCTTAACAATTGTTCTAGAGATGTGTCTGCTGCTAGAACTCTGTGTGGTATTCATCTGGTCTGTAATCTGAGCTGCTGTTAACTTGCGATTTCTGAGGCTGGTGACTCAGATGAACTTATCCTCAGCAGCAGAGGTGACTCTTGGTCTTCCTTTCCTGAGGTGGTCCTCATGTGAGCCTGTTTCATTGCAGCGGTTGATAGTTTTTGCGAATGCACTTTGGGACATGTTCAAAGTTTTCGCAATTTTCCGGACTGACTGACCGTCATTTCTTAAAGTAATGATGGCCACTCGTTTCTCTTTACTTAGCTGATTGGTTCTCGCCATAATATGAATTCTAGCAGTTGTCCAATAGGGCTGTCGGCTGTGTATCAACCTGACTTCTACACAACACATTAATAAAGCTAGAAATTTCACTAATAAACCTGACAAGTTACACCAGTGAAGTGAAAACCATTTCAGGTGACTACCTCATGAAGCTCATTGAGAGAACACTAAGGGTTTGCAACACTATCAAAAATGCATAGGTTGCCTACTTCGAAGAAACTAGAATATAAGACAGGTTTTGGTTATTTAACACTTTCTTAAGTACATAATTCCATATGTGTTGTGTTCATTCATAGTTTTGATGCTTTCAGTGAAAATCCACAATGTATATAGTCATGAAAATAAAGGAAATGCATTGAATGAGGTTTGTCCAAACTTTTGGCATATATATATATATATATGTTGGGCGGTCGGTAATACAGTATAATTCGGGCTCATAAAGAAAGCGACGCTATCAGTTTCAATACCATCATTAAAAAAAAATGCATTGCGCTTATGAGAGAGAGAGAGAGAGAGACTTCTGTAGTTTGGCAGCATTTCAAGTTCCAACCTAATGAGAAGGGAGAGCTGTTTCAGTATTAGTGATTGGTATTCAGTTTCTGGATGGGATAGCTAGAGAGATATAGATCAATCTATATTTTACACAGCACATTATGGATCTGGAGCTTGGAGTGTCTCACCTTAAAGCACCATATTATACTAATTTTCAGGTTCATAATTTTATTTTGAGGTTGTACCAGAATAGGTTCACATGGTTTCATTTTCAAAAAACACCTTTTTTGTTGTACCGCACATTGCTGCACATCCTACAACATCCTGTTGTTTGTTTAGGTCTTTGTTTTAGCTACAGAGTGAGACCTCTCACTTTTATACTATCTTTGTTGGAAGTCACACATGCGCAGGAGCTAGGTAAGAATAAATCAGCTAGATCACTTTCTCCAACTTTAGTCAGTACAAGGCAGGGTTAGCTGGGAGACTTCTTCTGAACAAGTGTGCACTTGTGGAATACCTGCAGAACAGGGACATATAAGTAGTTTCTTTGTAGATTATGGAGAACTAGTGTGTGTGTTATAGCAGGGTTTTGCCTTTGAGAACTGGCTAGCATGTTAGTCCTAGCATGTGCTACGGTTAGCCACCTCGTCTCGGCTAGTGACGTAGAAAGTCGTGCAGACTGAAGGCAGAGGACATTCAGAAACCACAACTCAGTCAAAACAGCCTGGATGTTTTTTAACATTTGTATATGTGTGGAAGCACCAAAGACAAAAAAATAAACTTGACTGATGCATTATAAACTGCCAAAGTAAAAAAAACAGAACATTACATTTGTTTACTTAATTCCAAAATAATTGTAAAAAAACATCTGTTTTCTGCTTTAATATTTAAAATGTTCATTTTGTTACTGCTTTAATTGAAAGATTTGTAAGCAATGTCCCACCTAGAAATAAGTCCAAGCAGTTGTAGTATGGTCATTGTTATTATTTGAATGGCACGCACAGGCTCCATATATGGGTCGCAGATAATCTACTTTCTATACAGACATAATCAAAAAATGAATCCGCAGTGCTGAGATTTAAATATTTTATAAAGAGTTGATGGCTGACTTAACACTTGACCCCCCCACCCCTTGAATGAAGAGAAGATCAACAACTCAGTCTTGTAAGTTTTACCTGCTGCAGTTAAACATTGGTGACCTCACCAGGAACAACCAGGCCTTTTCTGCCTGTTACCAGTCAGCCAAATACAGCCGGAACATCATAGAACAATTTGTTCATTAACCATATCAGAAGATATCTGGTAGTTTGTTTTAGATACTTTTATTTATCAATAATCATAATACCTTGAAGTTCAAAATATAGTACATGAAATCACTATTTGTAAAATTTCTAAATTGGTCCTTTTTTTTCTTCTTTTTTTCTAGTCAAACCGTGCAGAGTTGCATGTAAGGATTGTGGACTAACGTTTACACACTGGGACGTCTACAAGACTCACCTGCACCAGCATGCCCTGGAAGAGGAGGGGGAAGAAGCTCAGACGGGAGACGTGAATCCTGCAGCAACACTGGATTCTGAGAGAACAGACGATGGAGAAAACCGAGGTGAAGACACAGATTGTGATGAAGATGGGTGTGACATGGGCACTTCATTGCAAACGCAAACCTCAGGCTTAACACAAGGTGTTGAATTTGGCCCAGCTTCAAGTAAAAAGAAACCTAGGAAGGGTTATGCTTGCTCGGACTGTGGGAAGGTTTATACATACCTGGTTTCATTCAGAAAACACCAACAGCTGCATGAAAACCAACAATCACCTAAAACGAATCCAAATTTGCGGGAATATCAATGTCCAGACTGCGGGATGTCATTTATCAGGCGAGCAAGGCTTCTTGGTCACCTGCGAGTGCACAGGTCACTTCAGTCAAAACCTCCCAAATGTGATCAGTGCAACAAAAACTTTAGTTCTTTAAAGTCATGGCTGTCTCACGTCGAGCTCCATAAACAGAAAGCGTTTTGGTGTTTAAGTTGTGCCAAAGGCTATAAAGATGAAGTGTCACTAGATAAACACCTGCAGACTCACAATCTCACAAGAACACATACATGCAATATTTGCCACAAGAGCTTTATCTTGTCAAGACACCTCAAGAACCACTACAACACCCACACTGGAGCAAGACCTTTCCAGTGCACATTATGTGGGAAGAGCTTTTCCCATCCCGGAAATCTATTTGCACACCGCAGTAGGCATTTTAGAAAATATGCCGGGTCCCGTGTGATGCCTCTAGGGATCAAGAATTCTGCGATTATTGCAAAAAAGCGAGTGATGAAAAAAAATGGACTTCTTTTTGCTAGTGTTAAAGAGGAGACAAAAATGGATACAAAGATGCAAGAGCTGCCAGAAAAGGGGAAACGCGTGGAAAGAAATTATATTCTCAAGCCATGGAATGCTGGGTCTGGCACAAGCTCTGAAGAGTCTGATTCTGGAGAGTCTTTGGATCAATTCAAGCTTTCCAAACCGCTCGGGTTGACTGGATCTGACCCCCCGGCTGAGTCGAAATCAGAAAGCAAACGGGAAGGACAGAAGCTAGACAAGAGGGAGTCAAAGGAAACAAACGTGTACAGAGAGCATACGTATTGGGAATGGGAGTGTATTGAGTGTAACATGGGCTTTGATGAAGTAGCAAAGCTGCATTTGCATTACATAAAACATGCCACTGGGGAGCTGCCGATATGATTCCGATATGATGATGATTCTGAGGTTTGAAGGCTTACAGAAACATTTTTTTTCTCATACTGGTGCCTTTGTTGACCTTAGCCTTACTTTAAAAAATTTCCTTTTTTTACATTTCCTATTGTTAAAGATGCAAGGTTAGGGTTGAGAAACAAAGGGTTAGCATGTATTGTTGATGAATTTCTTATTAGTATAAGAGGAGAACGAGTATCTACAATCTAGTTCTCAAATGTTCATGCCTGATGCTAGGAGATTATGCTACAGGTTTTTAATGTCTCTTTGGTGCTGCAAAACATTGTCATGAACCAAAGGGAAAGAAACTGAATTGAAAATGAAGTAAAGCTACCACCCTCTACTTGTAAAACCAAATAAACTGAAATGCATTCCAAATGTTTGTGGGGTTTGTTTTTATGTGCGGGGGAAGAGAAATGTTTTTACACAGTGCAGTGTATTCACAGAGACCACACCGTGCTGTGGACTCGTAACACCATTACTGTTAAAACAACTAAATGGAAATGTTTTGGAGATAAAATGGAGTTGTGATTAAAATCATTTTGATCTAATAGTCTGAATTCTGAATGTTGTATTTTCCAGCATGTTTTACCAGCATTACTTATGCTGGGGTAATAAACACGTTTTTAAATGTTATATTAATTAATTATTTCACAGGCATTCTTGAAAGCAATCTACAAATATATTTTCTGACATAAAATAACCTTTCCCAAATTGCCAAACTAAGACAGAATCTTAGGAGATGAAACAGGTTTTAGATAAGGTAGCATGGGCCGAGATATTTAAATGTGGCCAGACCGAGTATTAATAAATGACTGCAACAATGAAAGGGCAAGACCTCTGTGCATTTTATAGCTCATATAATTACTATAAGCTTGAATATGGTTGATCGTTTCGGCACTATCTACAGTTTCACTTTTTAATGGAGTTGTACTGTAGGTAATGGCTGAGTTAGTAATACATTGAGAGCTAATCAAGAGACACAATCTTATTAATTATAAATCCCATAATTATGAGCTTATACATGGTTGATCAGCTTGCCATACTGAACTGTTTCTAAGTCTAATGTAGGTCCTACAATGCTATATGTAAAGGATGGGATATGAATCCTGTGGATATCTGTGTAAGAAACCGCACAAATAGTTTTTCAATACAGGCAAGGCAAACTAGAGGACATAACAGAAAGTGGCAATACTGTATCGATACTCAGGCGCCAAGTATTGATCTTTTATTATATGTTGGTCAGTTTGTCTGCTTGACAATCCCATTTTGCAGCAATAAAATTAAAGTAAAATGAACAAAAAGAGAAATGTATATTTGTTAGCTTAAACAGATGTTGACAAAGTTTCCTTTTGGGGACATCATTTGAAATTGGGAAGTTGGAAAAATGTTATAAAGTGCAATATATCGCAGAATATTGCAATATGTTTAAAATAGCAATAATATCGTATCTTGGCATAAGTATTGGGAGGGGTCTGGTGATTTCCACCCCTAGATTTTACAGTCCCTGACAAAAGTCTTGTCGCTTTTCCATTTTGTAGAAACACCTGCTATTAACCTGACTTTTAATTAATCAATT
>NC_045738.1:6021453-6024185 GCF_008692095.1 Etheostoma spectabile | reverse complement strand
GTAAGAAATAGCTCATATGAAAAGCTAAAACCCTCCCAAATGAAATGCACTGAAATAAATTAGTTTCACTAAAAAAAATTTATTATTTAAACATGACTGACAGGTCAAATTTTGGCAAAACAAAAGTTTTGTCGCCTATACATAAATTGAACAAATGGTACTACAAATACTAAAATATGTCAGCAAATTAAATAGTGGTGCTGTGAGATTCAAATTTAATATCTTGTATGACTTCCATGAGTTGAAGGACTGCATCCATGCGGTTTGGCAAGGATTCATACAATGTATTGATGAAGTCATCAGGAATAGCTAGGAAAGCAGTCTTGCATGCCTCAGAGTTCATCAATATCTTTGGTTGGTCTTCCATGCTTCCTTTTCATCCTACCCCACTATGCTCAAGATGTTCATGTCTGGTGACTTGGCCGGCCAATCTGGAGCATCTTCATCTTTTCGCCTTGAGGAACTTTGAAGTGGAGATGGAAGTATGCGATGGAGCACCATCCTGCTGGAGAATTGGCCTCTTTTAGGTGGGAATATTAGAGGTAGCTAAGATTTCTGGTATTTGAGACTATTGATGTTGCCTTCCACCCTGCAGATCTCTCGCACACCCCATGTGGATGTAACCCAGACCATGATTTTTCCGCCACCAAACTTCACTGTTTCTGGGTGGATTTGGATCCATGCGGGCTCCAGTAGGTCTCCTGCAATATTTGCGGAACTGTGGCAAGGCAAGGCAAGGCAGCTTTATTTGTATAGCACATTTCAGCAACAGGGCAATTCAAAGTGCTTTACACGAAATCAGTTAAACAGATAAAACACAAGTACAAACAGTTAAAAATCAAAAACATTAAAAATTAATAAAACACATGAATAGACAGTTAAAAACAAAATAGAAACATTAGGACACATAAAACACAAAAATAAAAGTTACAGGCAGCATAAGAAATTTAAAGAAATGAGCATTCATTTAAAGAAAGGCAGCATCAAAAAGAAAGGTCTTCAGCCTTGATTTAAAAGAAACTGAGAGTAGCAGCGGATCTGCAGGTTTCTGGGAGTTTGTTCCCGATATGAGAGCATAGAAACTGAAAGCTGCTTCACCCTGTTTAGTTCTGACTCTGGGGACAGAAAGTAGACCTGTCCAGATGACCTGAGAGGTCTGGGGGGGGGGGGGGGGTCATAGTGTAGTGCAGATCAGAAATGTATTTGGACCTAAACCGTTAAGGGATTTATAAACTAGCAAGAGTACTTTGAAATCAAATCTTTGAGACACAGGAAGCCAGTGTAAAGACTTCAGAACTGGAGTGATGTGATCCAGTCTCTTGGTCTTAGTGAGGACCCGAGCAGCAGCGTTCTGGATCAGCTGTAGCTGATTGATTTTTAGGGAGACCTGTAAAGACCCCGTTACAGTAGTCAAGTCTACTGAAGATGAAAGCATGGACCAGTTTTTCCAAGCCGTTTAACATAAGTCCTTTAACCCTTGATATATTCTTAGGTGATAGTAGGCTGACTTTGTATTGTCTTAATGTGGCTGTTAAAATTCAGGTCTGAGTCCATGACTACACCCAGATTTTTGGCTTTGTCTGTTGTTTTTAAAATTGTTGTTTGAAGCTGAGCGCCGACTTAATCGTTCTCTTTTTTTCAAAAAAAAAAATACCTCAGTTTTTCCTTCATTTAATTTAGAAGTTCTGGCACATCCAGTCGTTAATTTGTTCGATGCACTTAGTCAGTTTTTGTATTGGACTATAGTCCCTGGCGATAGGTTATGTAAATTTGTGTGTCGTCCGAAACTATGGTAACTTATTGTTTTCTCCATAATCTGAGCCAGTGGAAGCATGTAGATGTTAAACAGAAGAGCCAGAATGGAGCCTTGCGGAACTCCGCACGTCATATTTGTACGCTCAGATGCATAATACCTATAGACACAAAGTAATCCCTATTCTTTAGGTAGGATTCAAACCAGTTTAGTATAAGCCAGAAAGCCTGTGGTGTAATTCAACAGAAGATTCATCTGAAAAATTCACTTTCTTCCACTTCTCCAGCGTCCATCCTTTTAGCAGGCTGTGGGCCTTGGCAAATGCCACACAGTTTTTCAGTTGTCTTTTGTTTAGTGCTGGCTTCTGGGCACTGATTCGACCATAGAGGCCATTTCGAGACAGAATCCGAAAACCGGTCTGGTTGACACAGGGACTTCAGGGGACCAGGTCTGGTGGAGCTCTGCTGCAGTGGAAAATGGGCTGGCCTTGGATTTTCGAGCCAACAGGCAGTTGTCTTGCGGGGTCTGCCTGACCTGGGTTGTCAAAAACGTCTCAGTGTCTTCAAATGTTTTTAATCCTCTGTACTTGACGTGAGACACATTGAAGGTGTCTGCCACCTCGCAGTGGATCTGGTCTTCAGCCTCTTGATAATCAAAACTTTAGTCTCAGGGTGAATCTTAGGCATGTTTGCAGATGTTTAGTTGCAGTTGATGTGAAGGTCTAGTGTACTGGGGTTGTTTTATCACACCTGATACCTAATTGATCCATTATTAGTCATGGTGAAGCTCATATGACAAGGCGACAACACTTATGTTTTGCAAATGTACTCAATGGGCTTTACCAAGCTGTGAATATTAGAATACTTTTTGGGCAGTTTCTTTTTGCACTGAAACATTATTACAAAAGCTGTTGGGATTAAAATGAGCCATGTCTTGTAAATTAATCTTGATTAGAAATATATTTCAGCGGCACTTCAGG
>NC_045738.1:5953637-6021443 GCF_008692095.1 Etheostoma spectabile | reverse complement strand
CACAAGCGACAAGACTTTTGTCAGGGACTGTACAGTGGATCATGTATCCCTGCAACATCACATGATAACCTGCTGCAATAGCGCTACGGATACACCTCTGTGTGCTTTATCAAGGATTGTTGAGTTGTGTCCTAGGGAAGTGTTTCCTAGACTTTTTCTAGAAGTGTATTTTTTAATTTGATCAACAGTTGTTTTAATGACTTTAATTGCTAGTAGTAATTGCATTGCTGTTGCCAGAGCATTCCTTTGCGGAGTGGTGGTAAAAACCTTGTGGTGTTGATGTTACAGTTTTCCTCACTAGACTATGTTCTCTGCTTTTCTCCAGTTCTACATAAAGATTTAAATAGATTGATGAGACTCAAGTGAAAGAGAATTTGTGAAAGATAGAATAAAAATAGTTTTCACCAACACCTATATTTTACAGTATGTGTAGAAATACAGTGACCTCACCTCTAACCAGAGCTGTTATAAGCCTTTTGAAATCAAGTCTGTTGAGTTATAAAAAGTTATAAACTATGTATGATGCAGCCAGGATGGAATTAGGCTAATATACATTTTGTCTGTGAAGAGGTCAGGATGGCCCTTTTTTGTGTCTCACCTACCCCCTCTGTCTCTGCCAGATAAATAGAACTGAAAACTATTTAACATATAGAAAGAACCCGATTGTTTCACACCAGGAAGTAATCTTCTGTCTCCTGTCCCCTGGGGCCTTAGTCTAGGCTAAGTCAATACAATGCTGATTAAACTATAGTTTCACCTTCACACGACAAACCCTTTTGCTCTGGAACCAAAAGCGACCCCCAAAGGGGCAGAGTTTGAAGGCAGGTCTTTCCTCATTGGACAGCAAAGGTGCGCCGCATGTTGCCATGCCAACAACGGCCCAATGACAATGGATTTGAATGCACCAGGTGAAAAGGAACAGCCCCCCCCGGTGCAGGGGATACATGTGTGTGATTTAGGCATTTTCAGCACTGATTTCATGTGACTCAATCAGGAGGAAGCACGAATCCAGTCCGCTGTCAGCTGCAGTGTTATCACGTTGTTGTTTTGTATTTTATTGTCTTGGCTTATCATCTTCATCATTCTGTTGCATTAAAACCTTTTCTTAATTCTCAATTAGACCCAGAGCCTCCTTCCTCGGAGATCCAACGGACGAACGCGACGTTAGTTAAGAAATTCGAACAAGTCCATGTCTAAATGAGAGATTTTCTTCTTAACACTTCAACGCTCTACATTTGAATGAATAGGCCTATCATAAAACTAACAACAAACTGCTATGTTGTATTTTAACAACAGTCATGGATCAAGGGGAGGCTATTTGTGGGAAAAACCACAACTCCCATGACTTCTCTGCGGCCCTTGTCAGTGACGTCACAATGTCTGCAACTCGTCTGTGTGTGTTGGCTTTGTGCGGAACGACCATGGACGTATTAAGGGACGCGGAGATGTTTGGGCGGACGAGTAAACCTAGGTAACCTTAATTCTACATCCTCCGGCATTCACACAGTTATGTAAAAAGGGAAACGTTGAAAGTGAACGAATATTAAGCATCTTTGGCGCTGTTACGGGTTGGATATATACACAGTTGTAACACGATTTTAGGTTTTACCGCAAATCACTGAATTTAAGCTAACAGGGCTACCATTATCTTTATCTGCTTATTATTAGAGGGGGTTTTCAACAAACGATCAACATGGTAAAGCACTGTATTCATACACTAGCTATTCATACCAATTACAGAGTAGAGTTTGGGTTATACGTGGGCTACATCAGCCTCTAACGGCTGCCCTGCTTGTCGGTCGGGCTTCTATTGTAATACAAATGTTTTAAACCCATTCATTCACTGGTCTCCCAGCTGTCGCCGTGTAACAAAGATGCTATTCACTGTTTAAAGACTCATTTTATACAGCAGTTGAAAACATTTGGATGACTTCTGTGGTATCAGTAAGTGTTTATGTGTGTATGGATTGTTGCAATTAACTCATTCTGTGTTTCTGTGTAGAAGCTGATTTCATAGAAACATACAAACAAGTGCAGAGAAGCCAAAAGGCAGGAAGCCATGCAGAGTCTGACCCAGTCAAACTGCGGGCCAAGCCCTGTGACCACAGCAACCGCAGAGCAACCACTGGACACAGAGACTGAAGATCCGCCAGAACTGAGTGAACCAGATGCACAAGAAAAGGAGAATGAACCTGCTGGGACTGCAGCAGTAGTCTCGCCACAGGAAAATGGGACAGGGTTGCTAACAACAGAAACACCGGCACGTATGGCAGCCATACAATCAGTGGAGAATGAGCCTGCAGTTCAGCCACTAACAGAGCCCTCAGTTGACGCTGCGGGGATGAAGACGAGCTCTGCTTTGAAATCAAGTGCCCCTACAGAACCGGTACCTGACACAAATGCAAATCCTGGGTGTGGTGAGCAAAAGGCAAAGAAACAGAATACATGTATCCGTGATGGCAGGAAATATGTTCCTTCCAAGAAGGCCATGGTAGATCCCCTGAAGATGGACATGTCCAAACCACTGGCTATGCCTCTCACATGTGAGTATTTCACCATGATGACTGTTTGGTGTTCTGTGTTACACCTTTCTAAATCAGCCAAGGATTGAGAGGTCCATTTGGTGTTTGATTATTAATTTTAGACCTACACACTCCCTACACACTATAAAAATGAAATATAATAGTACTTTAAATCACATTTTGTAGTTGGGATGTTCTGTGTTTTCTCAAAACCCAGTTAACACAGTCTACAATGTGATATGGTGGTCCGTTGGTCCACATAGTGAACAGATTTTCCACAGTAGGGTGGTGGTTGCTGTGATTTACTCTCATAGCATGTTAGTTACTGTGATTTTCTACATTAGTCTAATAAAAAATAGAAATTTCTACCTGGCATGTTGATTATTGTTGTTTTAGGATAAATACACAATATAGACTATTGCAAAAAATATATATCTTGAGTAGTGAAGTGTTGTCAAACATAATTGTGAAATTCAGTCATTTTTCAGTGTAGTTTTAGAAAATAGAATGCTCCTAACATACCTATGTTTTTTTGTTTTACCATACTGGTTCAGTATTGCAGTTAATATGTTCTGGTGTTCAATAGCAGCCAAAGTCACCAAAACATTTGGCTGAGGTATTATTATCATGTAATAGTAAACTCTCATAAATCTAGATTGGTACCTGCCTCAAAAATCCACTATTGGCTATACTGCAGCCTCCAATGCACAGAAGACAGTAAAGATGTGTTTTCCAAGATTGACTGCACATGCATGGCAATAAATTAATGTGACATTATCTTGCTGATAAATGGAAGTTGTGGAAGAGGTAGGGTTGTATTTCACTATTTTGTTTGCCTAGACAAATATGTGTTTGCTGTGTGTTGTTAACACAAGCATGTGCCTTACTTATTACTATATTTCTTATGTCTCATTTTTGCCAACCTTTATACTTTTTATGAATAAATGTCTCTATTCTCAGAATATGGATATAAACTTTCTCCACCTCCTGCCCTGTTTCCCTGTAGCGTCTCAGCTCTCCCTGCAGTGCATCGAGTGTCACATAATCTTCAGTGATCACAAGAGCAAGGAGCGTCACCTGAAGTTGAGCCACCCAGCAGAATATGAACAGTGCATTCTTAGGAACGCCCTATTCGCCTGTTACGTTTGTGACCGCCACTTCACAAACTCCACCGAGCTCATGATCCACCAGAAAGCCCACACAGAGAAGAAACCCTTCAAGTGTCCGATCTGTGACCAGGCCTTCAACAAGTCATCAGAGCTCACCCATCATAAAAAAATTCATTTTGGCCAGGATGGTTATGCCTGTACTGACTGTGGCAAACCTTGCAAAACGATGACATTGCTGAAGTATCACCGCCGCACACACACTGGAGAGAGACCGTATGTTTGCAAGGAGTGTGGAAAGAGGTTCACTATGTCCAAAGCTCTGCAGAAACATATGGTGGCACACTTGCCAGAGGGAGCTGAAGGAGACGGGGGAGACACCACAGCTAAATCACCACTCAACAAAGATAATGGTAAGAAAAGTGTCTGTATTACGGATGTCTTATTATTTTACACATTAAAATGTTAACATATATTTTTTAGCTATGCTAGCAACAAGGTAATAGAGAAGAAAAAATGTGTTTATCTGTCAGTCCACCACTTTGGTCCCGACTGATATGTCTCCAAATTTATGGATTCTCTTTCAAGTTTGTACACACATTCAAAGGATGAAACCTAATGAATTTGTGAATCCCCTGACTTTCATTCTGGCACCACTATGAAGTTGACATTTGTGGTTTTGAGGGAAATGTCTCAGCAACTGTTAAAAGAATTGCCATGAGATTTGGTACAGACATTCATGTCCGTCTCAGGATGAATTGTAATCATGTTGTTAATTCCTTAACTTGTCATGTAGCGCCATCATCAGTTCACATTTTAATTTTGTCCAATATTTTAGTTTATGACTAAATACTAATGACAATACCATCAGTTTCAACTGGACTTCATGCATTTAGCGCTAATTAGCAAATGTAAGCATGCTAACACACTAAACTAAGAGTCAGACCATTATACCTGCTGTCTCCAGCATTCAATTCAAAGCAATGCTGTGCTTATTTAGAGCCTCACAGAGCTGCTAGCATTGTTGTAGACTCTTATTCGTAGTCCTATTTCTGATCTAAAATTATAAAATGATTAGGGATGCATCATCTAAACCGTGGCGTCAAGGGCTTAGTTTAGATTAGAACAATGTGTTGTACTGTATGTGAAATCATTTTAATGTTTTTGTAGCCAATACATGTCTCAAAAAGGTCTGGTATTGATTAGAAAACATATGTCAAAACAATAATGTATTCTGATATGTGTGTTGAAAATTATTTAAATATTGGCGTTGCATTAGAAAGAAAAAACTTAAATGATAATCTATATCTATTAGGTAGCCAGAAATATGTTGTGGTTGCATGGTATACCATAATGCATTACAACTGTCTTCTTTTATTATCTTTAGGTGCTTCTACAATAAAGTACCCTTGTTCGGTTTGCAAGTCCACTTTCAAGAGTACCAAGACACACCTACATCACATGAACACTAAGCACAGTGTGTATCCTGCTGCAGCCAATAAGAACCCCCCAGCTGGGCAGCAAGTGAAACAAGGTACCCCCATTATTACTCCAATATCTTTTTGCCAATCAGCTTTACTACAGATGGAACCCAATGGACCTCTTCAAAAGGTTGATGCTAATATTGACACAGAACAGATTCGCAGACTCATTGAATCTTTAGGAAATGTGCAGAAAGTGAACCAAGTTGTCATATTGGGGCAGGTGCCACCTCATGCCCCACCACTGGAAGTGCAGCAGATATCACAACTGATAGAAACAGGGAATTTTAATCTCAATCCACCACAGATAGATCCGGAATCTAAGATAGTTGAATTGGACCCTTCAACTAACACATGTTATTCAATGGAGCAAACAATTATACTGGAACCTATTACGCCAGATGAACAGCTGGACAACCCCTCTTTCTCAGAACTAGGTTCCCACATAGCAGCAGTTGAAAATATGGAGTTAACATTCAATCAGACTCAACATACAGAGGGACCGGAGGGAGAGGTCATGCATCAGATCCTGCCTGATGTTAGTGCTACTCAATCTGATGCTATGGATCAAACTTTTTGTCAGAATGAGGTAGAGGAAAACCTTGAGCAAACAGTCATATTAGAACTTATACCAACTGTGGAGCTTGAACAATCCCAAACTGTCCCACAAAATGATATCCTGTCCTCTCTGGTACCAACCACTGACCTTGAGAAGACTGCGGATCAGACTGTATTAGATGAGCAGGAGACCAGCTTGTCAGCCCCCCCACATATGACTCCAGTTGAGCTGGAGCTGACATCTTTACAAACCGAGCAACAGGGCCTTCCTTCTTGCCCTTTTGTTAAACCAGACACACTTACACAAACTCCAAGTGAGTCTGAAACTAATCTCAAAGAAAAGGATGTTTCACAAATTCAATCAGTAAGTCTAGACCAAGGCCACCCAGTGATGGATGGAGCTGCACCACAAGAGACACAGGAACAAGCTCAAGAACCATCTGAGAAATTGCTGGTAGATAGCAAGGAGGATCAGGAGCAGGTGGAGAACCTGTCTGAAGTAGAAGTTCCACCTGCAAAAGAAGAGGTTCCATCACACTTAGGGATCGAGCAGGTGCCACAGATGTCAGAGTTACCCATAAATGTAATGTCCGCTCAAGAACTGGTGAAAGTGCGGAAAAGAAAGCCTAGCAGGGCATTTATCTTTCAAGGATATATGCAAGAACTGGTTGGTTCCATATACAAGGATGATTTACAAATTGATACCACGCCTACCAAACGGAAAAGAACAAAAAAGTCTCACCTCGTTGTTAAATTTGGGCCACAAAGCAAAGAAAAGAAAAACAAGAAGCAGAAGAAGCCATCACAGCAGTGTCAGTCAACACAGAAAGAAGGGATAAGAGGTCAAACACAAACAACAAATCTCTCAGAGAAAAAGGTACCATCACAGAAGAAGGGAAGAAAGGGAAAAAGGGACAAGAAAGCAGGACATTTGGTATCTATGGATAAAATAAAATCCCCTTCATCAACCCAGGACCCACAAGTGCAACAAATCAAAGAGGGTACAAGAAAAAAGAATTTGAAAAAACAAAAAGAAGGGGCCACGGAGGGTGTGACACACATAAGTGAGCACAAAACTGGAGCCTCACCTGTATTTAAAAAGAAAAAACAAACAAAACTAATCCGAAAAGACCAGCCCAAGAATGCAAAAGATGGGAAGCAAATGAAAAACGTGGCAAAAAACCTGGCACAAGAGGAAAATGCCAATACAAAAACAAGCACAGCTTCAGCAGACATGCCTGGACCACACATAACGCAAGACGCTCTACTTCTACTGAAAGGTCATAAACAGCCTCAACTGAAAGTTTACAAGTTAGACCCTTCAAAGGCATCAGGCCAGGCACATGAGGCGTCTCCTCATGAGGCCCAAACAATGTCCCAACAGAGGAAAGGCAACAAATGCAAACATTCAACAATTGAGTCTACAAACAGTTTCACCACAGAAGGTAAGAAAAAAGGGGGAAGACCCAAAAAGAACCAAAAGGTTCCTTCATTGTTGTCCTCGCTACAGGCTTCCCGTCAAGCACCTGAGACGCTGCCCACCAAGCCAAAGACGACCAGGAAACGTAAAGCTTCCAATAAAGTGGAGACTGAAGGAGTGATAACTTCTCATTCCAAGCGTGCCTTAGAGTGTAAGGAATGTGGGCAAAGATTTAGCGAAGTCTCATCCCTTCAAAAGCACAAGGCTACGGTGCATATCATAGAGAGTCCCGGTCTCACTTACACCAATGGGAACATCTTTGAAGGCGTCTCCAGATTGGATCTTTATCAGCTTCCAAAACAGCACTGTAAGGTTGTTAGAGTGATGCATGCTGCTACAGACTGGGATACTGAGCCGGAGATGGCAGAGATGGCATTAGAGGAGAGAGAGCGAAGTGTCTCTTTTCCAGCTTTGATTCCATCTCCATCTTTACCTGTTCCTCCTTCAGATGTTGAAGTGAGTGCCTATGAAAATAAGACTAGAAGTAAAACAGGAGCAAATGATAAATCTCATACCTCTCCAGAAGTTAGCTCACCATCTGAGCAACTCAAAACCTGTGAGGCCCCTCCAAACTTCACATCTGAATGTCCTTTAAGTACCTCTACTCAGACAAAGAGTTTGGACACTGGAGAGCCTTTGGCATCAGATAAGGACAAGCGAGAAGAAGGTACATTAAAAAATCCCAGTTCAGAATCTGAAGTCCAGGGTACCACACATGAAGACATTAAGGAGGATTTACTTCTTGAGGTAGACTTAGTCACTGTTGGGGAGCAGAATGAAGGGGATGAACCAACCTCTCATGAAGCCACTTTTTCCCAAAAGGAATCCAATGGAACCTGCAATTCTGAGAGTGGAAGCCCTGACATACTTCCCGGGCAAATTAGCAATGAAACAACAACTGGAAAAAGTCTAACATCACAGACTGTGTCATGCTCCACTAATCAAGTGGATATCAAAGAAGAGGAGGAAGAAATGTTAGTCCAGAAGAAAAAAGGAGAAAGGGGATCTTCTCTGAGGAATGGTGGTAAAAGAAGAGCAACAGGACATCTAAAAGAGGACCCAATATCAAAGAGAGTTTCAGTTGGAAATACGATTGAAGGAACAGAATCAGAGAAGGAACAGGATGACGAGAAACGTCCCATCAGCTCTGATTCTGAAATGAATGACGAAGGCGAGGCCTGCACAAAGACTTCACAGACAGAGACCAGTCCTGAGACCAACACAGCTACTGCTCCTGCCGCACCTTTGCCTTCCATGCCTTCTACATTAGAGGAATCTTCTGAAGAGCAAGTAGTGTTTGAGCTGGAGTCGGTTACCCCTAGTGTTGAGGAGTTAATGAATGTTAGAGGACTACAGGGAGGAGAGGAACATGACAGGGATGCTGACCAATCACCAGTCATCATACTTGAAAAGTTCCCCACCTCTAGACAAACGGCGACGGCTGACAAGGAGCCATGCCTGATGACAGCGATGAACAATCACAGACAGGTGAGATGCCAATTGTACCAACAAGAACCATACCTTAACAATCCATAGTTAACATTACAAACCTAAAGCATTTGTTTTAGTTCCAGGGTTTGGATCACATTTCTGAAAATGAAGCCCCTAGGAGCCAGGAGATCAAAGTTGAAGAGAATATGTCAGAGCCACCACTGGTCACACCTACCTGTAAGAACAGACAGAGTTCAAGTGTGCAGCCACAGCACCATCGTGATATAAGAACTGTTCTGGTGAAAGAGGAGAGCAGCCTCGTGCTAAATGAGGCTCAGGACACGCAGGGCAGCAGACACATCCGATGGAACGTGGAGCCAGTCAACATTGAAAACACCTCCAGTCCATGTACGTATTAGGTCACACTATAAGTACAATTTTAAAGTACTAATTTTTAAATACTAATTCAACAATTTGGGAAATATGATTTTTTTGCTTTCTTCCAGAGGGTTAGATAAGAAGATTGATGTCACGCACACGTCTGTGCATAGATGTGGAGCTATAGCCAGCAGGCAATTAGCTTAGTTTAGCATTAAGACTGGAATATTAAAAGTACTTTATTAATTTTTTGATTCTCAGGGGGAAATTGGGTTAGGTTAAGTAAATTTGTCAGGGACCATGTCAAATATTGTATCTTACAAAGAGAAGATGTGTATTGTACCAGATATAGCTATTAGCTATTTGTCAGCTAAGCTATTCTCCTCCTAGCTCTAGCATTGCAAAGTGGTGACTAAATAATAATGTGGTGGTCCTTGTGCACTGCATTGACAATCTGTAAGCCTTTGAGGGCTTTATCTTTTCAGAGATGAATGTTTGGGACTTTTTGCTTTCAGTAATGGAGAGTGGGGAGACAACAAGGAAGGAAGGTTGTGTC
This sequence comes from Etheostoma spectabile, assembly GCF_008692095.1. Lineage (NCBI taxonomy): Eukaryota > Metazoa > Chordata > Actinopteri > Perciformes > Percidae > Etheostoma > Etheostoma spectabile. The sequence goes on along the minus strand of NC_045738.1, from coordinate 6,011,931 downwards.
ACCCCGGAGTTCTACACCAGCCAGTGTATCTTCTACCCAGTAAAGGAGGAGGAGAGGGAGGTTCTACTGGGAGCTGTTCAGACCAACAGTGGGGATTTAATAACGGGGACACCCAGTGATGCTCAGCAGACAAAACTTCAAGCAGCAGATGGTAATTTAATTGAGACATTGCCTTTCCAGTGACAATCTCCTATTACCAATGATTATAGGAAACTGCTAATGTTGAATCTGTTAACAACAGATGAAGGGAGCTCTTCTGCACTAGACTACCAGGAAATAAGAGTGAGAGGACTATTGTCAGAACCAGGAGTCAGTGACTTTGCAGATGGACAAGGTTTGTTTTCTATTTGAAAATGACCAGTACTGGTAGCCACTTGTTTTACATTCTTAAACTAGAGTAAATATTTTGATCATACTTTAGATAACTCATCTGTATATATTGCAATCTTTCAGCTGAGGCAGACACTGAGTGGCAGCATCCACAAGAACTCCAGGACTTTCTCCTCCAGAGTTCTGATGAAGAGGACGTGGGTGGTTTTGAATTGTCTGATCCTCAGCTTGACTCAGAAGCAGAAGTAATGGCCTATTTCTACAAGAACCAAAAAAACAGCGCACGGCAGCCAGATGAAATGTCAGAAAAGTACAGTACATCTTCTTTTTTCTTTTTTTTTTAAAACATTTACAGAACACTGCTTATGTTTCATTGTACTTTCTAAAATAGGATACAATAATATGTTTAAAAAAAGTCTTTTCTCCCTTAGTTTGCCAACTTCAACGAGCCAGCTCCAAACACCAAGAGAGGAAAACAGAGAGCCCATTGACTACTTCTCCCAATATTTTGGATGGGATACCTGGGTAGAAATTTCCCATTGCACAAATAAACTATCCAACATGCCCAAACCTTTCACAGCCAGAGAGGTTGCATGTTTTGTTGGCATCCACATTGCAATGGGAACTTTAAAGGTTTGTGCTCCATTTTTTTTGAGTCATTTTGTTTACTTGGCTCTGTTTACATGCAAGACCGCTAAATGTCTCTTGCTATTTTTCAGTTTCCCAGTCCAAGGCTCTACTGGGAGGACTTGACTAAGGTGCCCTTGATTTCTGACGCCATGCCATTTTCCCGTTTCCTGGAGCTGTCTCGCATGTTGAAGCTTGCCTCTCCTGTAAAGGATCCAGTGAACAGTAATGTTCAGGAAGGAAGACATGATATTGACTTTCAAAATGCACAGCAAGGTAAAACGCTTTCAAGCAGGCAAAGTGAAGTTTGTCAACGCAGTGACGGGCAGAGGCAAGGGGACACGCCAACTGACCTGAACAGTTCAAAAACAGAGACGGATCCCCTGTGGAAGGCTCAGCCATTATTGGGCCGTTTCAAAGCAGGGTGCCAGTCACTAAGACGAGAGGGGGATTATGCAGTTGACCAATATCCACTTCCTTTGACTGGGAAGATAAACAATAAGAAACTATCTCTTAACTGTACTACATTAATTGGATTTGGCGGTTTGCTCTTACATGTGGATCTTAAATTGGGTCTGTCGGACAAAGAAGTTTCTGTCGAAAAAATGGTTCCCAAAGGTAGTATGGTGTTTCTTTGCAAACAGGAACTCTCCACCCCTGCTATGCTCGACCGTTTGTTAGTTGCTGGGGTTCATGGTGCAGGAAGGGTTGGAGGAGCCCGAGGACAGATCGGGGATGAGTTTGTAAGCTCAGACGGGAAGCTGATGTTACGCAGATCACACTGTGGCTTCATACTTTCTACCGCGGGAAATGGCCAAAGGAACATGGCTGCACTCATTGACAACTTTGAGATGGCCCAGATGTCAGCTCATCTCAACAGAGATTTGCTGAATCTTTACTCTATCCCTCTCACTGCCTCGGCCCCAACCTGCTGGCCTCAAGCGGTACTCTGGTACCTAACAGATCTGGCTTTGGTCAACTCCTGGCTCCTATATAGACAGGAACACGCGGCAGCATCTGCACCTTTGACTCTCATGGCCTTCAGACTGGAGGTGTCCAAGTCGTTGATCCTCTCCAGTGGCTCTGACGCCCAGGTCTCAGTTTCTCCTCAACCCCCCAAAGATACAGCTCATGCAACAAACGAAACCCCCTATCCCAGCCTGGTTGAGGAGAGTCCTCTGCCAGATGCAGACACTCGGTACGACGGTTCAGGCCACTGGCCAGAGCAACTTGGGGAGGGAGAAGGGGGCAGATGTCGCTTTGGGGACTGTCAGAGAACATCTCGAGTGCTATGTCTTAAGTGCTGTGTCTTTCTTTGTATCTCACGCAACCACAACTGCTTTTTGAATTTCCATAATCAAGGGAGTTTAGGAAAAGAGTAGTGTAGTCTACAGAATTTAGCCTTTATTTTTGTTTTTGTGATACTTTTTTTCAATAATTGATCCACTAAAATAAAAATAATTGACTTAATAATCAATGTTCAATACTGGGGGTTAGATTGAGAATAACAGCAAATCATCAGCCTCTATTCATCTGTGATACTGGACTTGGATCAATTAAACATAAGTCTACAAAGATGGTGTTCTTGTCTGTCTACGTAATAGAAATGCATCAACTGCCCAACAAAGGGCTCTTTTTTTCCCCTCTCAACATTTTGTTTTATGATTTAGAATGTAACTGTGCTTTTGGTGTATGAAAACCAGGCTAATTAAAAAATGATATTATTTCCTCCATCCTTACAACTTTTCCAATATGCCTTTCACTGGCAGTAGCATTCTTTTAGTAATAGAAGTATTATTTGTGCTGCAGTATGCTGCAAATGCTTTGTGATGTGGCTTATGTCATTGAGCAAGTGTAAAAATGAATTTGCTTTCAGAAGGAAGTGTAAAAAAAAAAGCATAGCCATACACTTGCTGTAAAAGGAACGCAACATATGATTGTGACATTGCAGTTACCGTGATTTGTTTTTACTATTTATTTTAACCTGATTGAATTTACTTTCCATTATGAGCTTCGTTCTGGCTCATTGACTATAAACATTATTTATTTTGAATTTCAAAAAACAATAAAAGAGGGATGAAACATTTTTCCTTGTTGCATTTGTTTTTGAAGACTGCAGACCAATGTTTGCACAATACACATTTTTCACAGTAGACATATGGACTTGTCACAGTAGGAAAAACACAGCTGTTAAAAATGACTGTTATATTCAAGTGTCCCAGTAATCTATGATACCGAGGGAGCCAGCATGCACAAACCCTGAAACTGAAGCAGCTAAATTAAATTAAGCCAAAAATCATTTTGTTATTTACATGTGTGCTTTTCCCACTTTGTCAAAATGTCTTGAAAAGGTAGGTTTATCTAAATCTTTCGGGATATCATTCATCCTCTCCAATACGTATTGATTTTGTGCATTAGTAGTGTAAATCACAAAGATGTTTTAAATATAAATAACTGTAAATTGAGTAATACACATTCCTATACAGAGATATGTTGGTCTACAGGCATATGATCCAAGAAACGCCACGGATATAGATTTAGAATTGACCTTTAAAACGTTAAGACAAGGAGAAGTTGACTTTATAGAATATACTACAATTTAGACTGTTGGTTGTACAACCATGCGTAAGCGTGTGTGCACTCGTTTTATATAAATGAGGTAAACAAAACGGTGAATAATACAAAGAGGAGTTCTCAAGTTGGTCTGGTCACGTGACGTAGACCAACCATAGAAACATACAGAATAGAAAAGAAGGGTAAGTTCAGATCCGTGTACAACGTGTGTTTTAGGATGACTGTAATACTTAATACAGTATATAGAAGGAGTGATAACATTTTGAAAGAGAATCTTGTTTTATACTGTAGTCATGGGCACTGTTTTTCTATAAAAGGTTTGCTGGTATAATGTGTGTACATATAAAGTCTATACTATGTATATATATGTGTGTACATATAAAGTCTATACTAAGTATATATATATATATATATAGTATATATACAATATTGTATATGTATAGTATAAATACAATATTATGTATACAGTATATATATATATATAGTATATATACAGTATATATAGTGTATATACAGTATATATAGTGTATATATACAGTCTATACTGTATACAGTATATATATATATACATACATACAATATACAGTATTTAAATGTATGTATGTATGCTTTGTTTAGTTTAACATACACTATAACATTGTAGTATCGACGACTCCATGGCAGCCATCTTAGTTGTACCAGCGGCTATCATCACAATCATACACCAGGAAGTGGCCGATCTATCTGTTGTACTTCTCTGGGGTCAACTCTCAAATTCAAAAAGCGGTCAGAGGTAACGTAATACTCAATTTTACATTTGTTATTTAGCTAAATAGTTTGCTAGCTATATATATATTGGTGTGATTATGTACGTGCAACATATAGTTACATGGCAGATGATTGCAAGCGCCAAACAATGAGTTAAAACTCGATATGTAAAAAGGCACGAAAAGTCTTCGATCCTCTTTGAATGGCAGCCAGTGTTATTAGCGCTAACCAGTAGCTAGCAAGATAACTAGCGGTAGCCCGCTCGGTAGGCTGGTACTTCGTGATTAGCGTCAGCTACGTGCACAAACACTACACCTAAGCAGATGCATTTTCCTGTTGACGCTTACAGTTTAACAGATATACCGGGGGAGGCATTTTAATCCGTGAACTGGTGGCCGGATGCTCGTTGGCGCTCATGGCGCTAGTTAGCTTAGCTAGCGGCCTTAAAGGCAGCAACGTAACGTTACCATAACCTAAATGAGCCAAAACTTGAGTGTTTGCTTTGGGGAACTGAACTAACAGATAAGTTGTGATTTATCTAACACGCCGTGTTACAGTGAGCTACCTCAGCCTACCTAGCTAACAGGGGAAAGAATTTGTTCGTTGTCATTTTTTGAACAAAGCGTTAACTATTTCTTAACGCAATTGCCGTTATCTGTGGGATTAGCTAGTTATAACAGTGTTGTGTTCCCGCTGTAACCCAAGCGTGATATTTAACCTCAATTTTACGTTGTCTTGTTCATTAAATGACTCCAGGAAAGTTGCTGTGTGCGTATTTTGACACCAAGTATACCAGGATGGACTCGGATATTTTGAACATAGAGGAGATAGTCATGGGACGGGGATTGCCAGATCCACCTCCAGAAGCTCCCCCTGAGAAGCCAGCGGATCCATACAAACCTATCACTTTGAACGGACCTCCTGCACCCTCCATTCAGCCATGTAAGTGGTATAAAGGTCACGACTTTAACTCTGTTTGCCGAAAGCAACTGAAAGATTAACCTCCGTCTTTACATTTTCTCTCTGTCTTTCCAGACCAGCATGAAAACCTGCAGTGTTTCCAGTGCTTCATCACGTTCTGCAGTGCCAAAGCCAAGGAAAGGCATATGAAGAAGAGCCACCGGGAAGAGTATAAGCAACAGCTTCAGCAGGTAAACTTCACATGATCAGTTCAGTCAATCACTAGAGATTGTTAAAGTTTGTTACTTGTACATTTTGAGTAGGACAAAATGTCAATCGTAATTAGTGTTTATGACCTACAATCTTTATGTCGCAGCGTCTGTTCTTATTCGATCAACAATTTGTCATATTTTGTGATCTTTTAACCTTCACATTGCAGTAAAGTTAATGACATTGTAATACTAGAAAAAAAACATGGTTAGAAAGAGCCATTCATGCACTTGTTAGTTATTTTGTGAAATTGAGATTTATATATACATATATAGCTCCATGCTGCTTTATTGTATTCAAGGGAATGCACACTGTTAATGCAGATTATACAATTTATACATTATTAGTTAGTTGTCAGTAGGCCTGCATGATTAATCACTATAAAATCCCTATCTCGATTCACCCTGTTCACGATTTAATTTTAAAATTACTCTGATTTAAAAAAAGTTTTAAACAGCCTGCATAAAATAGGTTTTAAAGCCCTCTTAAGCGCTGCAATGCACTCCCTTCTCTTCTTTGAGGCCTCTATGTAAAATGATTGAGTAAATGTCCTTAGTTTTTGTCTTTGTCAATGTCTTTCATAGAGCAAATAACGTTATATCTTTCTGACCGTGACATTTCCCAGAGACGTGTACAGTTTCCGACTGGGAACCCAGAAATTCCGAGATTGAATTGAACACAACAAACAACAGTCCGTGCCCCTCGCCTGGCCTCATGGCGGTACCAAAAGTTGGAAGAAAGTGGCAGAGTCCTATTTGATTATGGCTAGGATTATGACTTCAAAAAGGTTGCCACTTTACTCGAACTAAAGTTCAAAACACCTGTTGATGTCTGTCTTCTTTAGTCTGTTGACTGTTTAGTTTTTTTTTCCTGGAACACGTCAAACACATTCTGCACTCCCTGCTGCTTCTTGTGTTGACTGTTTACATATCTGTGCTCATCATCATATGCGTACCTATTTCTAAAATGTATGATGTTTTTGTTGTTACTATTACACAATACTTTTTCTGACCTTTTTGAATCCCCCGACAAATAACCCGTATTACAAAAAAAGACTAAAACTAATAAAAACTAAACTAAAACTAAGCATTTAAAAAAGTAAAAAATAAACTACCAAACCCGCTTTAAAAACTACTTAAATCTAAACTGAAATTTGAAAACAAAATAAAAACTAATGAAAAATGCAAAACTGTAATAACCTTGGTTTGGTAGTGCCAGTTTGTTTTGTTTTGTCATGGTCAAAAAAATCGTGGCAGAGAATTGTGATCAATCAATTCTAAGCAAAAAAAAAAAAAGAAAATCTTGATTCGTATTTTCCCCCAAATAATGCAGGCCTAGTACGTACCCTGCACATCACTTGAAAAAGTGACTCTGACACACTTGGGTTTTAACATTTTACCAGTGGTTCTTGGTCTAACTTTGACTCCTTTTTTATTTCTTTGCAGGGAAACACATTGTTCACATGCTATGTGTGTGACCGCACATTTCAGTCATCCGAGGAGTTGACACAGCACCAGCCAACACACAGCAAGGACGACAAGCCCTTCAAATGTGTGCACTGCAAGGAGAGCTTTAAAACATTCTCTGAAGTGAGTAAACACCATCATAAATGCCCCCAAAAAATATCAAGCACATTATATATGATACTAAATGTGCATTGTTTTGTTTTTTTACTTCTATCCTTCGCAGCTAACAGCCCATAGAAGACAGGTGTGTCCAGAGAAACAGTTGGTGTGTAAAGATTGCAATGAGACCTTCCGCAGTGCTGGACTGTTGCGTACTCATCGTCTGACCCAGCATCCCCGCCCAGATGTAGAGACTGCCGAACCACTGGAGGACTCTACGAAAACTCACCGCTGTAAGAAGTGTGGTCAGGGCTTCGAAACAGAACCAGAGCTGATAGCCCACCAGGAGAAGTACCCTGAAGGTCAGCAATGCAACGGCAGCGCCGCATCCATCAAGAAACGTGGGCGGCCTTCCAAAGCTGAAGACGTCGCAGCTGCTGAGAAAAAGGGAAAGCGGAAAAAGAAAGAAGAGGCAGAAGAGCCCGAGGAGACGCTGAAGGCCGCCAGCACGTCAGAGTCAACAGCCCCTGCAGCAGAGGAAAAGGGAAAAGTAGGTGGAGCGAAGCGTGGCCGTCCTTCTAAAGCCGCAGCAAAATCAGAAACGGAAGATATTAAGAGTCCCGAGGATGACAGTCAACCTCCAGTAAAGGAGAAGAAACCTAAAGCAGATGCGGCCGCTCCGGCCCGTCAGCATCCCTGTCCTGAATGTGACCTCGCATTCCCCGGCTTGATTCAGCTCCGCGCTCACAAGAAGGAGAAACACGCCCCACGGAAAGCCCATCCCTGTGAAGAATGTGAAGAGAGCTTTGCCCGTCCTGAGCAGCTGGACGCCCACATGTCCCGGGCCCACGCCGTGGGCCGCCTCGCCTGTCCAACCTGCGGGAAGAGCTTTGGCCGTGAGCGCACCTTAAAAGCTCACCAGAAAAGCCACCCGGAGGAAGAGCCTGAAAACCCAAGTGCTAAGAGATAATTGATACATGGGGACCGTGCAGAAAGTCTATTGTTTTTGAAGATTTTAATCATTCATTATCCTTTTTTTTTTCTTCTTCTTCTTTTAACATTGGAGATCTTGATGCTTCAGATGATGGTTTCAGATGAGTTTGGAATGAGTTTTGAGAATGACGTTTTATCAAGTTTTGGATTTGAAGTTAAGTTTTGATCATGAGCTGTTCAAATTTCCGACAAACACACATCTCCTAAATTTACTAACCAAATGTTGTTAAATCCATACACACCCTTTGCCACAAAACATTGTTTATTTGTAAAACTGTTTTGAATAACGTTTTAAATGATTTGTTTCAGCTTTTTTTAAGTGTGAAATGCGTTTTGTGTGAATTGATACTTTTATGTCCCGAGTTTTTCGACTCACTGTGGTTAAAATCTTTTTTTGTTCTTTCCTTTTTTTCTTTTTTTTTTAACTAATTGGGTAAGTACATATTTTGAAGCAAATTAGATACCTAGTAGAGATACTATGTTTGAATGTTTAGACAGTTTGTCAAAAGAAATGTTATGTACAGCTTCTGGTTCATATTGTGCATTTTCTTTACTCTTTAATATTTTGATTATGTTCCTTTCTAAATTAAGTCTCATTGAGGAAGATTTTTAAAATAACATGATTTTCTGTTCTGCTAAAAATATATATTTTTGGCTTAGTGCTCCAGGTTTAATGTGGAGTGTTTGGCATGTGGGCAGAAATGATCCACTATAATCCTGATTCGTCTACAGTAAAAATGACTCCTTTTCAATTTTCCACTTATTAGGATGATGTTTCATGTCTTGGACATTTCTTAAATGGACCTCATGCCTGTTTAATGCCTAGAGTCCCATAATTGTGTATATCATGTGTTTTTCACTGATTGGATTGTTTCTCTCCCCACTGCAATGTGTCTGGACACTGCAACAATGTAATAAAACATGCTATCCCAAGGGAGGCTGCTGAAGAAAGCCCTTGCCTTTTGTCTTTGTTCTCACTTCTAATGCAGGAACACGAGATCCAGATACTAGCAGCAAGCACCTTTGGTTTGGTCCATGTGTATCTTTACAACAGAACAGCTCAACTGTTATGAGAAGGATGAATATGGGACATTTTGTCCAAGCACACTAATCTTGTTGTTTCATTTACAGTTTATAGAATTCTTTTATTTAGTTTGTTTTCTGTAGTGTCTAGTAAATGGCCAAAATGAATAATCCATAATATGTTGATGTTGAGTCATTGCCAGATTATTTGTTTATCTATAATTCAACCAGTGATATACAGTGTAAAGCATTTGGAATCTGCTCCAATTTGGCAAACTACAGTAATAGTAATATGTAGTAATACGACACGTGGTAACATAATACATTTACTTTAGATACTTTCAGTATCCATCCATCTTCATCCGCTTATCCAGTATCGGGTCGCGGGGGCTGCAGCTCCAGTAGGGGACCCCAAACTTCCCTTTCCCGAGCCACATCAACTAGCTCCGACTGGGGGATCCCGAGGCGTTCCCAGGCCAGGTTGAAGATATAATCTCTCCACCTAGTCCTGGGTCTTCCCCGAGGTCTCCTCCCAGTTGGACGTGCCTGGAATACCTCCCTAGGGAGGCGCCCAGGAGGCATCCTTACCAGATGCCCAAACCACCTCAACTGGCTCCTTTCAACGCGAAGGAGCAGCGGCTCTACTCCGAGCTCCTCTCGGATGACTGAGCTTCTCACCCTATCTCTAAGGGAGACGCCAGCCACCCTCCTGAGGAAACCCATTTCGGCCGCTTGTACCCTGGATCTCGTTCTTTCGGTCACGACTCAGCCACTTTCAGTATCTTTTGCAGAAAACTTTGTAATACAGGAAAAAAGCAATTTACAGGTACTGACCCAAATGTATTTAAACAATGAAAAGGGGAAGTGCACAGGCATGATGGAACCTGTCAGACTATATTATTATAACTGCCATTACTGATGCATTAATGTGTAAGCAGTATTTTAATGTTCCAGCAGGACATAGTGAGGTTCTAGATATTCTGTTGTATCATTTTTCATCTACATTTTGTCATATGTCATGATATTGTATCAATTGCTAGTGAATTGTTGTGGAGTAGAAGTATAAAAGAGCATAAGCTGAAGTGCCCAGATAATGTATATGCACTTAAATACAGTAGGCCTACTTGTGTAGATGTGCTTAGTTAGGGAGGAACTCGCCCTCTTCCTCCACCTGTATTGCCGCTGATTAGCTGTTGGTTGTCATGGACTACCACATACTGTATATATACTAATAGTCCATGTGTCCTACCGTAATACCCATGGTAATACCGCTCCAGAACACTAGGCGTGCTGGCGCGCCCACGCGCGTTTCCTCTCCTTGTTCATTTGTTTTCCTCATTTTCAACCCCCCTTGTGTGAGCTATGTGTGTGAAGTGGTAGCTAGCAAATCGGCTAATTATTCTTTTTGGGGTTATTTTTCGTTCAAATATCGCTTCTCATTTGCTTTGGCTGAACACCCAGAGGGTAGCTAAAGCTTGTTGTCTAACTTATTGTTCTGAAGCCACGCTGTCCCATCATCAGTTCCTCCAACCAGGTGAGCGAGGTGCGTGGAAAGGTGCGTCGTCAATTTATTTCCATGGAAAAGTTTTTTTGCGAGCTCAATAGAAAATAAAAGAAGAAAACGCAGACCTAGAGGAACCACTGCAGATGTAGTCGCTCGACAGGTAAGGCGACATGTGACAACATTACCTGTTTTTAATGTATTAATAAACATACATTTGGGTCTTAAACTTTAATCCATACCTAAGTATGTTAATGCTCATTTAACACCTGCCTATTCTGTCTGTGTTTGGTTCCGCTTTCGGACTCCTCAGCCAGCAGTCATGTCCATTGAGTACACCATCGATATCCAGCTAACAGAGCTGGGGTATTCGGACATCCTACAGCCGCGCGAGACCTCGGTTAGAGAGACGCCATGTCTCTCCACATCACCTGATGGCTCATTTGTACCCAGGCCCTCTCCCACTTCACTTTCAACCACACGTGTTCAGAGACGAGTTGTCAGAGGCCAGCAGTCAGTTGATGGTAAAGAAGCAGGTGCAGCAAAACAGACCTCACCTCTGTCAGAGACAGCTACACTCCAAAATCCTCCACGAAGCCTACAAGATGAACAAGCTGCGGAAGGCACTGCGGCTCTTGAGATGTCGGAGCCCATGGTGACTGATCCAGAGCTTCCACAGCCAATAACTGAACAGGAGGACAATGTAAAGAGAGATGTTGAGGACAGAGATGCAGCACAAGAGGGTTCAACAGAGATGCAGCAGGTTGTGTGGGATGACTCCGATGACAGTGAGGTTTCAGAGGTATATGAGGAAGAAGAGGTGGATGAGGAAGAGGATGATGATGACGAGCAGCAGGGACTAAAAAATGGTATGACTTCAGAATCATTTATTTGTCATTGTAAAACATTGCCACAACAAAATGTAAGTGCTATTCCTTTTGGTGCCTAGAAGTCTACATACATAGCACACGCCATACCCTTCCACAAACTATACCCTCACATAATGGGACAGTTGCTTCTAGTTCATACACTTGCTCACGCCGGGCTCTCACACTTTAAAAAAGATCACAGTAGTGAAAAACAGGCGAGATAATCATTCAGCATGATGAAGTTCCATTTCTGTAATTGGAAGTTTAAAGTTATGATGGCTGTGGAGAAAAAGCTGTCTCCGAACTTTTTTTATTCTCCACAACCATCACTAAACATTCAATACGCACATAGTAGTGTATTGTTTACAGTATGTCTAAAACAGCAAATTTTTAGCTGAATTGCCACAGTTTAATGTCTAATGTGCTTTAGTTTTCTCATGAAAAGATCAAAACCAAAAATGAATCGATCCTTGTAAAGTATTGTCTTTGAGGCCAAAGCCTCTCTTTGCAATGGACTTCCATTGTTGCCTAGAAACTACAAAAAAAACCACGCTGTTGCAATGGGTGACATGTTCCTTCAATACAATGGATCTGGGAATTGTAGTTTACTGTGACACACACTGTCCTGCTGTTGGAAATCAATCAATCAATCAATCAATTAAATAGCCCCCAACAAATGCAGTGATCTTTAAGTAACCTTTTATAAAAAATGACAGTGTCCAACCGTTTAAGAAAATGTTTAGCCTTTTTATAAAAAAACTAAATAGAAGTCTATTTTTGTGACCTGTTTTTAAAGACGTATTGTGCAGCAGGAGTGGATGGCCCTAGTTGTAAAACAGACAGTGTAGGAACGTTGACAGACTTACGCATTGTTGGTTTTGGTAGCCAGCCTTATCATTTTAAAACTACGGTGGCCCTGAAAGGCCACAACACGCAAGATTAAGAAAACACACACAAATAGACCACAACACACAACAATAACAAAACACAACGGAAGTGTTTCCAGGGGACGCTTTTAAGTGATGCACACGTGCCATTGGCGTTTCAATTTGTGTTCTTCAATTTTCACCATTTAATTCATCACTAAATTCACTTCTAAGAACATTGTAGGCAAGAAATGAAGTGTTTTAGATTTCGAATATAGGCAGTCTTACAAAAATCGTTGCCAAATTGACAATTTGCTTCAAAGTTTTTGGAGTTGAGAAGCTTTATAAAGAGGTGCAATAGCCTCTAGCTCGTCACTCGGACGGTCATGCTCGGAGACCCCGCTGTAAGCTGAAGGTCTCAGACCGGTTTCGTAAATAAGAGGAATTAATTTTTCCGATCGAAGTTTTAAATATTACAACTCATCATAAGATCAAGGAGAACCTGTGGTTAACTGTCTTTTCAGAGTTAAACTCCCCTTTAGTCTACATAATATGCCATAGCCTGTTACCACTTTATGTGTATGATTGTTAAAATTGAAGAACACAGACTGAAACGGCAATGGTTGAGGCACGTGTGCATCACTTAAAAGTGTCCCCTGGAAACCCTTCTGTTGTGGTTTAATTGCATGTGTTTTCTTATTGTTGAGTATTGTTGTTTATTTGTGTGCGTTTTCTTAATGTTGGTTGTTTTGGGCTCTCAGGGCCACCGTATACAACCAATATAAAGTGGTACCAAATAAACACTCACGTCAGTCTAATTACTTCTAATCGACATCTTCAATCTAACTTGTATCCGTTGGCACACTTTTGATTCCCTTCTTTTCCGCAGAGTCAAGTCACTCAGGCGACTACCGCTGCAGTGTCTGTGATCTCCAGCTGCCCTCCAACTTCAAGCTCCAGGACCACATGAATCTGCACACTGGAGCACGCCCGTACTGCTGTGCTGAATGTGGAAAGCGTTTCTGCCAGATCTACAGCTATCGGGCCCACCTGCGCACGCACGCCCAGACTAAAGTGGATCGTCCCCTGTGTCGCGTATGTCTGATGGTCTTTGCGTCAAAGGAAGAGCTGAAACACCACCATTTAATAAATCACTTTGAGAATGAGTTTTACGAGTGTGACCTGTGCAAACGGGTTTTCACTTGCCTGAAGGAGTGTCGACACCACGTGCAGTTACACAGGTGTAGGCTGGATGTCGTATGCAAGGTGTGTGGCCGCAATTTCTCCTCTCCAAAAGCTCTTGCGCGCCACCGGAGGAAGACGTGCCATCACATTTTAAAATGCACAGACTGTACGAAGACCTTTACTAAGAAGAACGCACTCCTGAAGCACAGCTTCTCCCATCTCGGTTTGTTGCCTTACACCTGTATACGATGCCGCTGCCACTTCCGCCTGGCAAGGCTGTACCGTCGACACAAGTGTGAACCCGATCGCATTCACTGCGTGGCGTGTCTGAGAGAGTTCCTCAGTCAGGAGGACTTCCAGCAACACAAAAAGGACACAGGCTGCTGGGGCAACCAGGACCCTAAAGGGGATGAGATCAGATGTTTGGAGTGTGGAGAGAGATTTGACACTTCTGAAGAGCTGAAGAAACATGCTGGGGCTCACCAGAGGGTGCTGAAATGTGCTGAATGTGGAAAGGGTTTCCGGTCGGCCTTGCTGTTGATGTCCCACATGGGCGGGCACGCTGGCCAGTCGCCCTGCCTTTGTCAGAGCTGCGGACTGGGTTTTCCCCACCAGCAGAACTATGACAGCCACCTTAAGACCTGTGGACAAACGCCTCAGCCTGCGGTGAGTGTGGGGGGCACTATGATGATTAAAAGGGATACCATTTTTGGCTGTCCATTAAATACAAATTTCAGATTGTGATTTCAAATAATATAGGAGAAAAGGGAGAGATGCACGGGCACAGATTAACGAAAAACAAAAGTTATGTAGCGCAACCTTAAACTAGATCGATATAAACAGAATTAACATATCCTATATCTTGTTTTGAAAAGATATTTATATAACTTAAGAAGTTGACATACCACCTAGCCACCACTGTGTCCTGGAATACACCTGTAGTATATACTTTAAATTGATGTCCAACCTTCCATGCAGCCGTTGGTTTCAGTTAAGCATGACAAAAATCGAATTTGAAATATTCCAATTTATAAGAAAATTAAATTGCCGATACAAAAATTGCTTCAGTTTGACGGTCCTTAACTGTGCATGCTGTCAGTTTTGTTCATCAGCGTTTAATTATTTTCGTCTAGTGTTGAAAGTGAGAGCAGAAACTCCAACACTCAGAATGTGGGAGTTGGTTCCTGGAGAGCAACATTTGTATTAACCTTTTTATTTTTATTAGCACCACGTGGTTTGTTACACAACCTTTTAAGAAGTAGTAACTTAAAGCTATTTGGAATGGGCGGGCATTTTCAAAAATACCTGGCAGGTGATTGGATGAACCATCTGTCCATCACGACTGTCACATACACCTAAATCCCAGCCGGAGCTGCCGGTTGCTCCTCGCCGGACGCTGATTGGTGCGTTGAGCTGGTAGTTCAGACACAAGCGCATTAGCTGGGAGCCTGACGAGATGCGATCCCGAGATTCTTGTGTGATCTCGGGATATTGCGAGGGAATCCAGCTGTCGTGCAAGGTAACCTTTTTATATAGAAAATGACTAAATTTACACTATCAGTGTTGTCTTACTATTTGTCTTCTGGCTTTTTGTTTTCTGGCACAACTGCTGTTAATAGAACTCTTACATTTTGGATGTTGGAGCTTCCTTAAAGCTATACTGCGTAGTTTCTGAAGCCCTAGCTTTGTATCTCATTTGTCAATGGCTTGAATATAACGGATGTTCATTAATATAAAAGAGTCGGGCACTATAGCTTTCAACTGCTGATAACAAAGAGACTACAAGCCGGTCCCTGTCATGGAAGTGTAACTGTGATTGACACCTACCTCAAGCAAGTTTTAGGTCTCTGCAGCGTGTTTGTACTGGCATGTCACACTTGTGTTTTGTATAATTTGAGTGACTGGGATGTTTTTGTTGTTTGTCATTTTAGAGTGCCCCTAAGAAACGCCAGACTTCCAGGAGCTCCTCATCGGAGGCTAAAAAGGTCAATTCAAAACCGGACTCGCAGAATCCCACGAAGCCAGCCACTAAGCCTGCTGTGGTTCTGAACAGCCCTCCTGCACATGTGAAGGATTCTCATAGTTCAGGACTTGTGACAGGGCCTGTGTCGACTGGCTCTGGTTCATCAGATGGATTATGGAAGTTAACCCTGGACAAACAGCCGCCTCCTGGTGTTAAACTTGTTGTGTTTCTTCCTGTCTGTGCAACTCAAACCAACGACCTGACACTCCCATCTGCAAGCTCTCCGACACTACTAGTTCCAGCTGTGCCTGGCCAGCTTCAAGAGATTCCCGTTCCTGTTTCAAATGAATACCGGGGAGTGAATACCGCACTCGGAGCACCACTAAATGGCCCCCTGAATTTGGTAACTGGGATCAAACAGGACCCAGAGTGGGAAGCGCCTCTGGATTTGTCTATGAAGTGTATCTCATCTAAGTCTGCTCTGAGGAACATTCCTCCTCTTCCTATTAAAAGTGAGCCAGGAGAATATGAAATCTCAGCAGAGGCTAATGGCACTGAAAGACAAGAAGTTAAAACCAGCTATAGTAAAGCGAGGGTTAAAAAGGATCCAGGAGAGGCCGATGCATATACTGAAGCAAAGCAGTTTAAAACGGATCCCATGAATCTGTCCAGTTCCTATACAACATCCTCTGGACTTGTAGTAGACATTAAGAAAGAGTGTCAGTCTCCTGGTCCTGATTCACGTCCGTGGTCATCCAGATCTCTCCAGCTGACAGAGAAAGAAATGAAGATGGAGGTTGATGTTCCACGCCCTGCAGAGAAATAAACAAACATTTCTTTAGTGGGGGCAAAATAAATGAAAGAGAATAAAAACCACCCACTCCTACTGCTGTACCTGTAGCCACGCTAACATGGAGGCGTTTCTAAAGCCAGAACGATATACTATTCAATGTATACGTTTCTGTTACTCAGTAGTAATATATGTAGGATTTTAGTTTCTTCTGTAATTCGAACAAAACATTCCAAGCTCTTGCTTATTATAGCATGTCTGTTATTCAGATGTTTGGGTGAAGCTTGTGGCTCGGGCCGCCGAAGGAGAAGGGCAGTGGAACAGTCATGAAGCCTATGCAATATTTTCCAGGATGTCCTGGAGCATTAAACCGTGCTCCTGATTTCTACCTTCCTGTACTTCTTATTGTGTAGGGAATTTGAATCCTTAGGTTTTTTTAATGTATATTACGTTGAATAAAACACTGGCTTTCTTAGCATTCAGCTGAAAACTTGAAGATATGTGTATTTTTTATGTAAAGACACCTAACCTTTAGCACTATGTTGAATATTAAATGAATTAAGTATGGTACCGATCAATAAGATATTCTGTCCCCTTGGGATGTACATTTGCTGAATCTTTACAGTCTTCAGGTATCTTTTGATGTTTTTGTAAAGGCAAATAAACAGTTGCCCGATATTTTGTTCATACTTTTATATTCTTATTACAAAAGATTGCCTTGTGTGTGTCTCTCCTTAAACAGGAAAACTCAAACACAGCTATACATCCAAAGAGTCAGGTAAGTATTTTACTGAATACGTGCACTGAAAAGTTTGATGCATTTCTTTTGCGATTTTAGCAATTTCTGTGAGACATAATAGAGAGAAGCAATATATCTTTCAAATCTAAAAATAAACAATCTTACTTTGCAGTCTAAATGTAATTATTTGCCAAATACAATTTTCATAAATGCTAGTTCTCTGATTTTAAACCATCAATACCGAATCCCAAAATGGTGCCTATTCAGTGTGCGGCCCACTGAGTATGCGCAGTAGTGTTACCCCCGCTGACCCAAAGACTTTACATTGTGGTGACGTCACAAGTTACACTTTTTTTTTTTCGGCTCAAGAAAAGTTAGATATGCGTCACGGTATCCAGCTCTTCTATATTCATCATCTAAACCCTTTCATTATACCTTTTTATCTTATCTTCCTGTAATACTTAAAATTGATTTTGTATTGTTAGATTTAGAACAATTGGCTGGTCTCCATTATTGAAATAATTGTAGCCTACTTTACTTTTTTTAGTGTTTGTTTGTATGTACATTTTGATGTCTCGTCTCATATGTTTTTCAAGTGAACATTATGTATTTAAAGTGTAGAAAAGAAAAATTCAACGCGTCACGTGATTAAAGATCCCGGAAATACAATGTTCGGTGACGCAATGCTTTTACGGTTTTAACGGAAGTAGGCTACAGCAGAGCTATAATAATACAGTAATAAAGAGCGTGCATTTGTTGCTGCTATCATTGTTTCTGAACCCAAGAGTCGTTGGTCCAAAGCTAAGCCGTCGATCTGGCGACAACACCAGCGTTTATTTAAATTCATGGACAAAGACAAGTGTGGCGACAATGTGAGTAGGCGACCCCGTTGTTTAAATATAATAAAGTATTTTATTATTACAAGAGGAACCAGTTTTTTTTAGCTAAAGTAATGAAAGTGTGTAACTCCCTGTCAACGAATTGTTAAGTAGCCTAACCTGGACTTTTGGTTATTCATACACCAAATGTATTCAGACCTCTATTCCCTGTACCTCCTGCAGCGTGCCCAGTGCTCCTGGATGGACATGCACCAGTTCATTGGTGACCTTATCACATCTGGAAACGCCTTAAAGGATCAGCCAGATGTGCTGAACGCAGCATGGGGCGTAGCTGGTGGTGGTGAGGTTCTGCGGTTCAAAGGGGGTTCACTTGAACCTCGACCTGCCCGGGACAAGACTGAGGCAGAGGCAGGCCGACGGGTGCAGCCTGGGGCACCACAGAGGAAGGGAGAGGCTAGGAGAGAAGGTAAGAGCTCAAAATAAGGCTGGTCCAGTCATTTTATTGCATTAATTTTATTGTAATTCATATTTATTCTATGTCTAGATGTGCACAATGCCTGCACCTGCCCTGGCTGCCCTTACTCCACGTCTTCAACTTCCCTTGAGACGTTAAAACCCAGACAGCCTCTGTCCTTGCCCCCACGCTTGGATGCAGTATGCCACCCCAAGGACCTTAGCAGTACTGCTCCAATAAGTCTCAGCATGTGCTTACCGGACACCACTGAACCAAGCAGCACCACATCTGAGCTGGAGAACAGGGGGTCCAGCCGACCGCAGAGGGAGGACACAGACAGAGGGACTCAGAAACCAGACCAGACTCCCACTTCCAGAGCGTCCTCAGGCTCATTGTCCCACCTCTCCATGTTTCCCTGCTTGTGTTGCCATCGCAGCCTTCAAACCTGCACCCAGCTACTGAGCCACCAGGAAGGCACAGACTCCCCGTTTTCTCACACCCATCATTTTCATCACCACCGCTGTCCCATAGCGTCTTGTTTGTCCTGCCCTCAGCTTGCCCGCTCTCATGCTCCGCAGCTCTCTGGCCCTTTTCCCTGCCTGCCTTGCCAGCGCTCCTTTCCTACCTGTACCCAGGTCTGCCACCACCAGCACGGACAAACCCCCCCTCAGCAACAAGAGGGAAGCAGTAGGGCATCTACGACCATGCTGTCGCTCCATCCCTGTATGCACTGCTCTGCCTCTTTTTCCAGACCGTCCCAGTTGCTGCAGCACCAGCGCTCTGAGCACGCTCACAAACCAGCCGGCTTCCTCTGCACAGAGTGCGGCAGGGCGTTTAACTCGCACAGCAATCTCCGCATCCACCTCAATGTGCACAGTGGTGCCCGGCCCTACTCGTGCTCTGACTGCGGGAAGAGATTTAGCCAATCGGGGGCTCTGAAGATCCACAGGCGGATTCACACAGGTGAAAGGCCATATTCATGTGGATTTTGCGGCAGGGGGTTCCCCCACCTGGCAGGGGTCCGGGCCCATCAGAGGACCCACACAGGAGAGAAGCCCTACTGCTGTAGTCAGTGTGGCAAATGCTTCACCCAGTCAGGAGCTCTTAAGATCCATATGCACATCCACACAGGGGAGAGGCCCTTCATCTGCAGATTCTGTGAGAAGGGCTTTTCCAACCGCTCCGGGATCCGCTTCCACTACCGGACAGTCCACGGGATTGCCCCTGATCACGGAGAAGCTGGAGCTGGGGACGCGTATCGGGGACCAGCAGGCCGTGGTTATTCACCTGGGCGTCCCAGGACTTATCCTCCAGCCAGCGTTGGGCTAAACTCACCCAACAATACAGAGAGCGATTTGCACACAGCTACAAATTCCAGAGAGGGTTCTGTGTCGATCGCTGCTCATCACAAATCTCAGTCAGAGGGAGCAAGCCCAGGCAGCAACAGAGAGGGACTTCTGTATGCATGTGAAGACTGTGGCCTGCGTTTTAAGGACGCTCCGTCCCGGAACAGACATCAGACTCTGATGCACTACTCCTTTGAGGGAGGAGAGGAGGAGGAGGGGCAGAGGAAAGAGTCGGGGACCAACAAGGGGGCTCGCGATAACAACGCGGTTTGATTTCATGTTGTTCATAAACAACATCAAAACACCAGAGTAAATCATGTTTAAAAACCAGTGTTGAAATAATGTGTGTAATATATTCTGTAGTTAGGTATTGGTCTTTTCAATTTGATATAGCACTCAACTTTTTGAGCCATTATATTATTATGTAGACTTAAATGACAATGACAAATTTGTAAGAAGAGATTCTGTGTGTTATATTCATTAGCTTAATCATGGCAGATTTTTGATTTGATAGAAGTTTATACTTGATTGACATTTTTCTATTAATGAGGTATCCTGCTGCCTGTTTGTGCAGGTCCGTCACTGCTACAGGCTTCTTGCTTCTGCAATCACACACCGGGCCAACTCCTAAAGTTTTTAATACAGTTGTTTTATTGTGCCTTATTCAGCAGTGAGCGAATTCATCGCTAAATGTGACACCACAAAACTTGTGAAAGCATTTCTAGCAATGAAATTACATAATTGAGGGTCTTTTGGAAACATTTTTAGACATAATGGAGAACTACCACTCCCACCTAACCCTCATTATATACATGTACAATTTTCTGTCCTCTTTATTTTCAAGTATGAAAAACATCAGTCATATTAGTTTATTTATGTTAAGTTCTTTAGTGATTTAATTTTAATTTGTATTTTCCATACAACAATAAATCCATTGGACGTCCCAAGGCATAGACAATTAAGTGAAAGTATGGAATACAGAGTTAGGTAGATTTAAGTTGTTGTACAGTAGCTGAAGCCTAACAAATAACAAGGCCACGTACTGGAATCATTTTAATGTTTAAGGTTTTGTGTCCTGTTCAAGGACATGCGGTATGTTCAATGACCGGGGCTTTTGTCTGTGTAGATGAAAGTCCTCCATCCTAGTCACGGCGCAACCTCGCCTGTTGTGCCTTTCTGTGTTATATTACACATTTTTTAAAAATCCGTAAACTATGTATGGATAACAATTATCTGAGGAGTGACAACCAGCAGACAAATAATCACACAATCCGATAAAGTTAAAAGCTCAAGAGAGCCACCTAGTGGTTACACATAGCTATAGCAACAATATCCACCACTTACAGTGTACCATTTATAAATGTTTTTTTAAACAAAACATGTTGAAATTCTACATTGTGAATATGTTTTGTTTTGTGAGCATAAGTGACATATTTAATCCACTTTTTTTTGCATTAATCTGTTAAATACAATGAAGCATACATTGCTGTATGTGTTTTCTGAAAGTGCAGCTTGTGATTAAACATTTCATCTGAGACACAACTGAACTTGCATTCACTCTGTGCATCACAGGATACTTCCGCTGTACAATTACATACTTTCTGGAAGGCGATATTTGTGTCCATATGGCTCTCGGATTATTGTGCAATGAGTTGTGTATGCCCTCATATATGCGCCGTGATCCATAGTGACTTCTCAACTTTGGGTGCATCACTCACTGGGAGTTCAGTTCTGTCAGCATTAGTACTCTAGTATGGACAACACTGTCCAGCTTCGTGTCCACTTGAGACCCCCCCCCCACCCACAAGTGGGCCTCTGGTCACACACACATTTTAGCTCAGGAGTCTATTTTTCTTTCTCTGTGTCTGAGCTTGCTGTGTTCACAAAGGCTCCTCATAAGTGTGCTTCTGTAGTAAAGAGTCCGATGACTTGGGCTCAGCATAGACCACACTGACCGGCCGGGGGCCATTGACATGTAGTGCAGGAGTGCAGTAGCCATTGGAAAGCATCCTGTGTGCGGGACAGTCATAAGGAGTGTGGCTGGATGTTGTCCTGGTACCAGCGGTGGGTGCTGGTACAGGGGGTCCATGTGTATTGCTGTGACTGATCCCTGTCAAAGTCGGTAGGCTGGACTCTGAGGGCTGCTCACTGAAGGGAGTGGCGTACTCAGGTTCTGGAGGAAGAGGCTCGGCATATTCTGGCAGGTTGCCAGGAGTGTCATAATGGTTGAAGGTGAAGGGGGTGGTGTAGCCCTCATCTGAGGATGGTCTGAATGTTGACCCAACCTTTTGTCCTATCGTTGCAACAGCAGGCTCTGCATAGTCTGAAAGGGAAAAAAAAACAGTATGAGATTGTATTTCTATTCATCTGAGATGCAAAAAACATTGGCATTTTCACTGATACCCATGCCAATCAAAAACCTGATCAGTTTCAGCATGGCCAGTGGTACGGTAATTTCTGTAGGCACTGTCAGCTCTGAGCAGTTGCTAGACAACCAGAGGAGACTTCAGGAAGTTACTTGTCCCAAGCATGAAATAGTCTGGTTACATAACCCGGGTGGTGAATAGTGGCTTCTATTATTCCGGTTCTTAGGATTGAATAAACAAGAAATACTGTGTTAATTAGAGGGCTTTGGAGGTGCTGGTCGGTGTAGATGTTGTTACCGTTGACTACAGCCATGCTAGCTGTTTCCCTTTGTTTCCTGTCTTTGTGCTAGGCTAAGCTAGTAGCTGCAGCCATATACGTAACTGTCTCCAAGACACAACAAGTACAACTTGTAATTTCCCCACTGGGGACCAATAAACAGTATAAATTATTAAAAAAATTATTAATTGTTATTAAAAAATATATATTAAACTTGTCAAAATATAATGTAGACAAGGCTCTCCTGCAAAAATACCTTATTCTTAGTGTGTTTCCCCGTAAATAAAAGTTTCATATAACTGTCAAACTAAACTGGATTTAAGTATAATCTACAAAAGCATTTACTTACCTTAAAGTACTTTTAAAAATACTTTTCTATTCTAAACTCAAGGTTCATTTATTTAGCTATTCCTAAGCCTCGGAATAGTTATGTAAGTGAACCTGGGGCTTGAAAGTTTTTCAAAGTACAGGTCTTTATGAACATATAATGCACATTTCAAACAGGCATGCCAGAAAAGAGTATAACCTTTGAGTTCTACTGTATATCTTTAAGCCTGTTTCAAATGCATAAGATAGGGTTAGGATCAGCCTATATGGAAAGGAAACATCAGGCATTTTAAAAGCTTTAAAACATATTGGTGAATCCCCACTACATTAGGCCAATGTTGAGTCCCTGCATTAGATGCTTGGCCACTAACAATGTCTCCTTTAACCACAGGGACGGGGGCTGACAGCGCTGCCCTCGGATCCGACCAGACCCTACTCTCCCCAAGCAGAAGAGGCTGTGGTGTGGGAGGCCTAGACCTTACACAAGAGCCCACAGGGAGCCTCCGAGCCACAGCTATTTTAATTAGACAGGCTTTAGTGAGGGCTATGATTGTCTTAGATTTGACCCTCTGCCCTGTTTATCACTGGACCAGGGAAGGGCCCCCTTGCTGGGGGAGGGGGAGGGGCAAGCAAAAGGGGGAACTGGCGGTGGTGGTGGGGCTGAGCGCTCTTTATCAAGCTCCAATTAAAGGGTCTCTTTCAGAGAGGCTCCGTGGACCAAAGAAAGGAATGTTTATACTGCGTCTGGGCAATGGGCTGAGCCAAGGGAAAGAATGGACAGCCCGTGGAGAGAGCTGTTTGCCTGTCAGACCTGGCGTGAGCCCCTCAAACTGACCACTGAAGCCAGAGACTGTTAGAGCAGGAAAGATGGAGGGGAGAAGGCAGAGCTCACAACTTGAGATTACAGTAAACTCTGAATAGGCAATGAAAGGACAAGCAAAAGGGCAGGCGCTGATAACAACAGTGGTAATACCGAGGCACAGCAGTGCTTTCTGTTGAAAAAGTAAAACGTGTTTCCATGAATTCTCACCATTAAGAGGAGGGCTAGGTAGAGCATCATGGACATTTCGCTCCAGAGGGTAAGAGATAAGCTCCGATTGTGGACAGGAGAGACTCTTTGCCTGGAAACTCTGACTACCTGCTTGACACACAAACACACTGAGTCAGAGGCTTTTTATCAGAAGATCAAAAAATAGTGGGAAATGTTAAAAGAGCACTTGACTTACTTGTGGTTAAGGAGTACTTCATTTGGGAATCTTTTTTCCTACATGGAGAAGGAGATGAACGCAAAGAATGATGTACATACTAGATTAGTCAATTAGTCAGTCAACAAAAAAAATCTAAATAACTGATAAGTTGTTTCAGTCATTTTTCAGGCACAACTACTTTAAAAATGACGATTAATTGCTAAAATACTAATGAACCAATAATAAAAATTATCATCCATCTCAGTTTCATGAATAAAACAAAAGCTTTTAATGTACAGTGACAGTACTCCATGTGTTATAAATCCATTCAAATCAGCGTGTGTGCAAACTGTACTTGAAAATAATTAAATTCTGAAATGCTCAACAGTATTAAAATACAGTACCTTCTCTTCCACCAGACTCCAGCCAACAAACAACTGCCGCACATTATCAGCCCCAGGACCACTCCCACTGCCACCATTACTGGCTGACTGGAGCCTACAGGAACATACGTGTCTGAGTAAGTAAACCGTTGTATGAGGGCGAGGCAGGAATGCAGTTTATTGCAATGTACACACCGTTAAGTGTGAATATATAACAATGTTTTTACTGATCTGAAATGTGTTCTTCCTTAAATAGACTGGCATTAATTCCTATTGTACACACATTAAATGACAAAGCTATGCAAGTACACACTCAGTCTTGTCTCCACTAACACTGGGCCCTCTGTGGAGGAAGGTGGAGTGGGGCTGGGCCGTGGGGTGTCCATGTTAACATTGATGGATGGAGATTCTGTTGGACCAGTAGGACAGGGCATCATAATATCAGGGGTACAGACATGAACACACTGCTAGACAGATCATGTAAACAGAGATATGTTGATTCTTGATAAGTAGTAGTAGTAGTAGTAGTAGTAGTAGTAGTAGTAGTAGTAGTAGTAGTAGTAGTAGTGAAATCACCCACCAGCGGCTGAGCGGGACCTTGGTGTTACCTTGGCAACAGGACAGCCCAGGACTTGCACCTGAGCTAAAGCTCGGCCATGCCATCTGAGTGGCTGTAGCCGGACAAACCGAGCCACCACTGGAGGGAATAAGCTGTTGAGAACCCTGAGGTGGCCATCAGTATAGGCCTGAAATACCTGGGAACCATGACAACCAAATTACAGAGGGACACCAGGAAACCTTGTATAGACTATGTCCTCTAGACTATGGAAAAAAATCCTAATCCCAATTATTTTAGACTATATTGAAATCACAACTATTTAACACAATCTCATTGACTCTTGGTAAGATGTTGCAATTATTGAATTAAAAAAAAATTAAAAAAGTTAAACAGTGACGTGAAAACACTTTGAACTTTGAAATTTCCTTTAAAGTGCTCATATTAAGATCACTTTCAGGTTATTAATTGTATTTCAAGGTTATATCAAAATAGGTTTACATGGTTTAATTAAAAAAAAACAAAAAACATATTTTTGTTGTACTGCTGCAGCTCCTCTTTTCACCCTGTGTGTTGAGCTCTCTGGTTTAGCTACAGACTTCTATCACTCTTCTGTTCCATTTTTGTTGGGAGTCGCACATGTGCAGTAGCTAGGTAAGAACTACTAGCTAGTCAGAAGCAGAGTATGAGGGTGTGCCACGCTAGCAGCTAGGCGAGCATCATAACGCGTGTTACAAAGTGGCACACGTTCATCAAGGAAGTAAAGGCCGGACTACAACAGAGCTGTTTGGAGCAGTTTGTGAACAGTGTTTTCTCTGTCCCTTCGGGGTAGACTTTAAGCTTTTTCACTTTGTAAACTTATAATGTGCACAAAAAGGACATATAACACAATAAAGGAAAGGGGAAAAGCCAAAAAGCATAATATGACCACTTTAATACTTTTCCTGTTTACTTGTAAAATGCAATGTACAAAATGATCGTTTTTCTCAATTACTCTTGTTGTTGTGATCTTAAGTAGCCAAAATCGTAATCACAATTACAAATTTGATTAATTGCACAGCCCTAGTTTAGACTCAGTTGACACATAAAAATGAGTACCACCAAGTGAACATCAGTGAGCATGGTGCAATGCGTACCTTTTTTTCTCTGCTGAGAGCACCTTTGTATAGCTTCCAAGCTTTTCTGTCCTTGCTGAAGAAAAGACTGTAGGATTCTATGTAGTACTCGTTTGATACTGTTGTTATTATTCCTGAAAAAACAGAGTGCAACATTTTTTTTTAGTTCACCATATGTAACACACTGTGGACAATAAAATACAAAAAAACAATTTTACACAAAGTCTGATGACAATTGTAAATAAATCCCACTAAAAGACCAAATGTGTTGGAACTTTTTTTCTTTCTTTTTGACTTCTATACCCAGTCTGTGGCCCAAGCTCATTGGTTTCAACTGAAGATCTAAATCTTCATTTTTTTCAGTTTCATTTTTTTAAAAGGTTCAATAATTTGTTTCTTAAAATGAACTGCAGTAAAATAGTGCATTTGTTGCGGACTATTTTCAGTGGTGAAATAATACACTTTGGTGTGCTAACGAGTATTTCTGGCAGGACGGCGTAGGTATGACTGACTAAAAATGAATTACTGCGGCCACATTCATCTTAATTAGGGAACAGGTCAGCCAGTGCGTGAGTGGGACTTGTTGACATGTTTTTTGAAAACATTTTGGAGGTCAATGGCACCAAGGAATAACCTACTGTATATCAGACTTTGGATACACACAAAATACTATTCAGTGGCATAAATTCATTGTTGGTTTGGCCATTTTATTTTTGCATATTTGTTGACATTGTTATTATCAGAGTTATCCTTTAAACAGCTTTATTAGAGTATATTAAAATGTTTTTAAATAAGCATATTTTATACACAAATTCTAATTTGAAATTGTTTACCTGTGATAGTGCTTCGATCACTTATCCCCAGCTCCACCCACGGGTTTAGATCATTAGCGTCTGCTGCCCAGGGTAGGAACTGATGGCTAGAATCCATATTTCTGGAGGACCAGAACATTGTGTACTCCTGACTGTTTTCATCCCGGAAAGATGAAGCATTTAAACCAGAAACACTCAGGATGTTGTTGCATTCTGTTTGGGGAATGCAGAGTGTTTTATATACTGCAACATTAGACACTTTACTACAAAGCATGTATACCGGTACTTTACTGCAGAACTTTCTTTTGCCATTTAAAAAAAAAAGGGGTCAAAGAAATGTCTTGAGCAATGAACAGCAGGAATGTAAATAAAGTCTTAATTTTAGTAAAAGGGTTAAAACATGCAAAAACAATGGGTGTGCTGTGCTCACAACAAGTAATAAATGTCATGTCTTGCTCATACCTTGGCTGAAGAGCAGCTTCTTTTCTGATAATGATCCCCTGTCAAAACAGGAGAGTTAAAAAGGGCGGTGCATCTATATATATATATATATATATATATATATATATATATATATATATATATATACACACACACACACACATCAAATATAATCTCATTTTGAACTTTATGACATAGGGGCCCAATCCCAAAGTCCGGACTCACAGACTTTGGTGCGCGTTCTTGCAAAATTCAGAAGGGCTTAGGGTTGTCCCAATGTCGAATTTCAAAGGCGTGGGGGTTTGAGTACACACTTACCGAGCCTTTTCCGTGAGTCTGCATTGATGCAGACTTCACCAAAGGGAATTACCCACAGTTCAAAGCATTGTGACATTTACCGCGGAGACCATTGGGAAATCCGGAAATTACAAAGGTAAACAACAGCACGACACACGCCAATGGAACGGACCTGTTGTCCATCTTGTAAAACAAGTGTTTGGAAAAATTTGGAATCAGGCAGCCATCTCCTGTGCCTTGGTCGTGTGGAAAGCAACAAACTTTGTTATTAAACGTCGCCAAGTTAACATGTGATCTTGTGAAGTGCTGTCCTAATCCCATTTATACCTATCTGAGCCCATGTTACCTCACACACTCACTCACTTAGCACCTGGGATCAATTAAGTCTGTGAGTCTTCAGTCCTTAGTCCTCAGGGCTCACTTTGGGATTGGACCAGTGTGATCCTTTATTATGACTTCAATAACAGCAGACGCACATTTTTGAAAGGATTCCATTGGCAAAAGTGGATTCATAGAGTGTAAGACTTCTCCCACGGTTCACAGTGACACGGCCTCCCAGACTATCAGATGCAGCTCCTGCATGGACTGCAGACTTGCACAGGACTGAGGTCTGTAGCAGAGGGGGACACATGGAGCCCTTTCAGACATGAAGGCAGTGAATCTCTTGTGCTTTTAATTTTAAAATAATACAGCTTGAAATGACATGTGGATTACTTACATCTCTGTAACCCTGTTCAGAGTTTCCCCAAACATCCCCTGTGATATCCTTACATCCAGCAGGGCAGTACACACTGAGAAACAGCAGAATAATCCATGAGAAACACTCACTCTTCAACTGAAACAGAATCTATTATGGGAAATGTGGAGGTCAACCACTTACCTCAAAAGCTGCAAGCTAGAATGAGATCCTCGTTGTAAACAAGAAATGAGACCTGCAACAGCAAAACAGACAGAGATGTAATTAAATCAACACTCTTGAGGACTAGTTCAAACTTTCCTAAATATGTATTGGTGGACTAAAATACTATGGTGTGGGACCCAGTAACTCAGGCTTACATAATAATCAACCGCACACAAACAGATTCTGTGTGAGAGGGGTCTAGCATGCTCTACGTGTGCTATATTAGGGGATGAGCGCTCATCGCTGTTGATGTGAGTAAGCCCTTTGTTACTGTCAAAGTTCACGAGTACAGTGGATGGGCCTCGTGTGATCACAATTAACAGACAGTGGCTTGTATGTCTGAACACGGGCTTAGCTCCAGACACTGACGGATTTCATAAACAGCTCCAGTAAAAAACAGGAAACTATGATACATACTGTACAGTATGTATTACTTCATCCAGACAAAAGGAAATTATCTCTAAATATAGACTAGCATTCAGACCAAACAAGTCCAC
This sequence comes from Etheostoma spectabile, assembly GCF_008692095.1. Taxonomy (NCBI): domain Eukaryota; kingdom Metazoa; phylum Chordata; class Actinopteri; order Perciformes; family Percidae; genus Etheostoma; species Etheostoma spectabile. The sequence goes on along the minus strand of NC_045738.1, from coordinate 5,983,191 downwards.
ATGGTTATTTAAATGATACACAGGAAGAACTTGTCTCCTTTTCTATTTGAATCGATACGATACAGAAACATTCAAACATTTTGTTGTACATGTTACAATCTGCTGTTACATTGGTAGAGGGAGTTAAAATACTTGGACTTTATAACCACTAGATCAAAAGCCTCTGGGTTGCAACAAACACACAATGGTAGTGGGCTTGCAGTGGTTAACACGCTGATGAAGAGAAGGGGGAGGGAAAAAGAAATCCAGCCACTGAAAGCAACAGACTGAAGCCTGAGGGCCTCACTCCATTGAGCCTAAGAGAAGGAGTCCAAGCAAAGACGCCAGAGCAAAGATAGCGATGGAGGATGAATGCCAATAAGAAGTGACTCACAGCGCGCGCACACACACGCACGCACGCACACGCACTCTTTAACACACAATGCACAAGTACAAATATTCACACAGACATTGGTGTTAAAATCACACCCGTGTTAACTTGTAAATGAGCAAATTAGAGAAATTCAATTCAAACTACAAATCAGGCATTTGTAAAGCTGAGCTGTGTGCTCTGCATGCATAACTGCGGCAGTAATAACGGCACAACAGTGTAACCACAGACGTTAGAGGTAATAAACAACTTTTGTATACTGATTTTAACGATGTAAGCACTTCACAAATAACAATCAAAGGTCTTACCTGGATACTGGTCTGTGGCATAGGACAGTAGAAACCCTCGTCCAGAGCGGTGTGGGCCTGACCTAAAGGTTATTGTCACTTCATTGCTTTTAAATGTCACATTGTTGAGTGATGTATCAAGCTTCCCACACACTGGACCTGTGGACCCGCAGACCATTTGTAAAAGCACATTAACACAAATACTTTGTTGTTCCCAATACCGTAATGTATACAGACCCAAACAGCATAACACATGCTCATATAGTGAAATAGTGTCAGTCCCTTCGTCAGCATTTATCAACAAATGAAGATGATTGAAGTCAGTCCACTAGTTTGTTTCCCATGACGCCAACTGTATAGTGAACAGCAAAGCCATGTAGACTGCATGTAAAAACACCTCCCCAGCAGAGAAAATTACATAAAATCGTGAGCCAGGTTCTGAGGATTCCGATAATAAACCCAAATGGCAGCCTAACCAAACTATTTCTATCTCCCAAATCTCTCATCCTTCATTTTGGTGTCTTGTCAAATTTGTATGCCCTCAAGACACGACTTGATACACCTGGTTGGGGAACGTGCATGTGTCTGTTACGAAACTGGGTTCGCCTCTTTTGTCAATGTGCCAAAGGAATGGCGTCCCCTGCGTGTATTCCACAATCATGGCTGAGAGAACGTCAGTAATGACATGGAACATAAAAAAAATCCATCAGCGGTGAACAAGCTTACCCAGACTGGGTATCCCGCTCTTGTCTGTGATCACAAGAGAACCATTCCTGCAGCCTGGGCTGCTCTCAATGTCAAAATCCCCAAAGAGCAGTCGCAGCGTTTGGCCCTCTGGCACTCGAAGCCTCCACTTACACCAGGTGTTACTGGGGTAGGTGCCTGGATAGTTTGGAGAGGCCAATGTGCCAGACTCTGTGCCCAGCAGTGTATGTCCACAGCCATTACCTGAAATAACAGTACAATAAGGAGGCTGTGATGGGAAAATCCAACATTAAAACATGTTTAGGGACAGTTTCATTCCAAAATTAGATGCCAACCACTTGCCAACGGATAGTGTTTAAATGTTTATGTTTTATGTTAAACACTTTCAATTTTTTAGCCATTTTAAGTTTTTGCGGAGCAAAAAAATAAAGGTTATTAGTGTTTTAAGTTAAATCATTAATGTAACTTGTTATAGTGTACAAGGGCTGCTTGTGTCTATGTATTTATTATGGATTAATCCTATTTTCTTAATAAATCATTTGGTTATTTAAAATGTCCTTATAGCACAATTTTTAATCATTTATTGACGCTGCTTGTTTTGTCCGACCAACAATTCAAAACCCTAAGTGGTTCAGTTGAATGTTATAGAAGACTAAAGAAACCAGCAAATATTCACATTTCTCAAGCTGAAAGTAGTGAATTATTAGCATTTTTTCTTATACTTATTAGATAACTTAAAAACAATTAACCAATTATCAAAGGTTTTGCCTATTAATCCTCTGTTTATCGACTGATTACTGACCAACAAGAAATATTTATTTCTCACACAGCTGATGGTTATCAAAGCATTTTATAAAAAGAAGTTTCACTTCCAAAGCGTCTGTGCCAAGCAAAGAGCTATACGCTGAGTGCCCCAAGCTTAAAAAAAGCTAAAATCACATAACCGCAGACAGCTTTGCCATTTATTCTCAAACTAGAGACACAGAATATTAAGCGCTTTGTTAATGCACCATTTTGGAACAGATGAGTAATAAGTCTGTTCTGAACATGCAGAACAGACCAGGGCATGTTTATACTCTTCTGATCATAACACAACTGTCTGTCATGAGACAAATTATGTTAGGTTTGGCGCTATATAAATAAAACAGAATTGACTTTAAGAGAAAAGGCCAGAAAATTGAAAATGTCTGTACTTTTTATTTATTTATGCATTACTTTCCTTATGAACACTGTTTTTCTTGAATGTTGATTCATTACATCCTCTGACCTGCGGTTGCCGTGACTAACATTTGAACTGGAACGGCAAATATTTAGATCCTCTTACATCCCCGTGGGTCACAGAAAATAAATGACTCAATTCCTACAGTGGTCATACAGAGATAAGTGCTGTGGGGGCGGCAGGCAGGCTCAAAATCTAACCCAAAAATGTCAAGTAATGATGTGTTCCAAGAATGGTCAAAACTTGAAAAAGGCACCAGGGTCCATGTAAGCCTACGCATCATCCCTGTCCTTGTCTTCCTTATAAGGCTCCTGGACATTTGTTGAGGGGAAACAGGAGGATAACCTTCCACTCACCCTGTGTCACACACATCCTGCATCACACCAGCCGTTCCCCTACTTCCCGACAGCTCTTCAGCTCCTGATACCATAAACCTTTGGATGTTATTGCCCCTCCTCAAGTCCCCAAAGGATACCCTGGAAATGCCACAGTCACATACTGTAACCGTGGGCAACAGAGCACGGATCTGTCACTTTCCGGTGGGAGGCCACAGAGGCTGCAATGCTGGGGGAAGTTCTGGGTGGCCGGTAATCTCTCCCTGCTCACTGAACTTTTTCACCTACAGTCTGTTTCTAGTTTCATACAGAAAGGATATGTGTTTGGCCTGTTCTGACCAGTTTAGAAAATTTTGGAGGCGAATTAAAGAAGTCAACCTGGGTGGCAGGATAGCAGAAACTCAATCAAAAGCAGCCTGTTGTTTTTCCACTTGAGGCTTTGTTGACAGGTCTTTACAGGTCCACACTAGCAGACAGGATGTTCACCTAGGCTACCTGTCACTATATTGCCTTAACCTGTCTTGTGTGTCAATCACAACGTTACACTGCCATGGCTAAAAGGTTTCCCCCATTCTCTGGCCCCACCAAAGCTCTTTGCACATACTTGAGAAAGCAAAAGGTGATTCAGAATAAGTTATTGACCCTGGACTTAATCAGCTTCCGATGTGAGGAAACCAAAAGCTACAGAGACAGACAAATATCAACAGTAAGATTTGTGGTATGGCTGAATGTTATAGTCTACGGGGCAGGTAACTGCTTTTCTATTTGGGTGTGTGTATGTATGATCACTGTGATTTATACTGCATATAGACGTGTCTGCTGTTCTGAAAAAGAAAGAAAAAAAACCTGTGGGAAAGGTAAGCTGCTGGGATCAGTAGGTAAACATGCACTAGGGAAGAGTATGTAAAGAATGCTACCATGACCTCAAATGGCCGACCTTTGCGCCTACTTCAATTTAAAATACAGAATTTTGCCACTGACCTAAGCACATAGTCAGTATGGGGACTAATGTAAGTGTATCATACCGTAAAAGTGAATTGACAGCAGAACATATTAAAACCGTTAGGACTTGGGCATTACACAATACAAGCCTATGCAATGGTGACAGTTAGCGTAATAGCAGCTGATGTATATTTGAGTTAACGACAGTAGCACGTTTGTATGGTAATGCCTAGGTTAGATAGGATGCATAGGTTGTGGCTTTTAAACTATGCCACTATAACGTTACCATTAAATTCCAATACACTAGCAATTAATTAGTGATTAGCTATTCATGACCAGAAGTAGTAACAGTAGTAACGTTAACGTTAGTAACAACAGCTAACAATTGATGTTTTAAATAGTCTCGCGTCACAATTCTGTATCTGGTCAAAAGCGTTAAAAAAATAGGTTTCTCTTACCCTCCTGACCGTGAACACCTACGGAACAGACGCTTAAAGTGATCCAGAAACCGGTAATAAGAGACTTCACAGCATTCCGGATGTTTTCACACTTTGCGAGCATGATTTCCAGAGCTCCAGAAAAAGTAAGGTGCAAGCCCCGATGGCTCGAGCTTCTGGCCTCAGTAAAAAGTTAAAGTAAAACTGGGACAAGGTACTGGATATTTACTATTGGCCACGAGACGAAAACTCGACCTCTCATTGGTTCTCCGTGAGTGTCAATCAAATACTCCCAAGCATTCCATTCCCAAATAGGGACGGGCTGATCTTAGACCAGCTGTGGGCAGTAATACTTATATTTCATAAATACCGGTAAATGAAAAAGGGACAAGTTGCTTTCAAAAGTCATTGTGGGTAAACTAAGATTTTCTATACCGTCTCTTGTAAAAACAACATTTTGAAATGTCATGTTTTTCTGTTGAAAAAGGCTATACATTGTCTGTGTAACTTGTTGGCACGCCTACATTACTTTACACTAAAGTGCAAAGCCTGCCACCTCCTGGTGAAATACAGGCAACAACAAAAACACGCAACAGCATTGAACAGCGTTTATTGCACGACTAACCAAAAAGATACGGCCACCACATAAGTAGCCACTGAATTAACGTTTTGTTTTTGAGTCTAAGTAAAACCTACGGGGGAAGCGTCCTTTAAAAATACATTTAGACGACTTCCTTTGGATTGAAAAACACGTTTTGAAGCTTGAAATCTTTCAGCATTCACGGTGCCATGGCTCAGTGCTCAGATGTAGTTTAAACCAATCAGTGCGCTTGCACATGCGAGCAGTTTGACCGATTTACACATCGCGTGCGAACTAACCGCTTCTCGTGACAGCGGGACAGATGCTTCTCAGGCAAATGCTGCCTTCACTGCAGGAAGTGTAACAAAGCAGCACGGCGCATGCTCTTGTGCCTTACTCACAAGCAAGAGGATGAACTATCCCCAGCTGTAAAACGGTAAGTAAAACTACCAAAATATGCTTTAAAGTAGCAGGCAGTGTTTCAGTGTTTTAGTATAGACTCTGTGGGTTGTTGTGCACACTCTCTGGGACGGGGGCGCGCGCCGTCTCACCGTTGTTTGCCGGGGTGTGCGTGCTGCCGCACCAACAGACGTCAGTTTGAGTGGGTGAAGGAGGGTGAGAAAGGCACGCAACTGTCCGTGTAGGAGTTGGTGATCCAACAAGGGCTACTTGAGTTAGTGTGGAACATAATGTTGATAAATGTATAGTCTGCCTTTCACTGCATGAAAATGTTGTTTACCATGGACAGACCGTTTGGTTATTTCTCGTCCATTTCCCTCTATGCTATGACATTGTCGCCCAGTGTATCTTACGCCTCAGGTGCTGCATGTGTAGAATATTATCTACATAATTATGTCCATAATCAATAATCAATAATCATACTAGAAATAATGCAGTCACAGTTTATTTATTATTCTGTAACTGTTTACCGGGGAGGGAGTTTACATTTCTTTTTCACCCTAATTCCTAATGACCTTTAAACCAAAACTGTCCAGTGGACACTATATGCCTTTGACCAAAATTAGTTTATTATTTCTCAACACCTACATTTCCAGTAATTATTTACCTTATACTTTATAATTTAACTGTAACCTTTTCAGAAATGGTATAGAATGTAACCATGTAGCTACTTAATAACAATTCAGCAGACACAAAGAAATAACTTTTATTTGATGATTTGCCTAATATGACTTGTTTACAGCATACTGAAGATTGGGCTATATCTATTCAAGAGGTCTTTTATTGGTACCATACTTACAAGAAAAGTGGCCTAAATGAATCAAAGTTGGAACACAGTACTGATAAGATTTGATTTGAGAATTTCACTCTGTATAAATAAATTATATTAATAAATAAATAAAAATAAGTATATAATTTTTTTACAATTATGGCCTTATAAATCCAGGTTTTAGTCAAAACTGTAAACTGTCGTCGCATCATCTAGTATAATATTTATGTGCATTCTCAACAGCAACATAGAAAGCAAGTCCTGCCCGTGTGAGGATTATGTTATTTTAATTCCAGTATGATTACAATTGCATGCCAGAAAAGACTGTTGGGTGAAGCTTTCATTGACCTGTATATGCATTAAATAGTATCACTGCATGCGTGTGTGTGTGTGTGTGAGTGATCAGGATGTTAACATGCATGCTTGGCCTTCTCTGCGTGCAGCTCTGTGGGGAGGGGTGATGGCGGGTGCTGAGGCCGCGGTGTCTTCAGGGGATCTCATGACAGTGAAGGAAGAGGAAGGGGAGTCCAGTAGCAACAGCTATAAGTCTGAAGTCATCCTGCACCTGCAGCCCATCCCACATGGGTAACATTGTTGACATCATTAAAGGGCCAGTAGATGTGTTGGATTTGCTGTGTGACACAATAGAGAGGCAATTGTAAACGAATAGATAGATTTGTATAAAAGTATAGACAGGTTTTTATCATGACGATAGTTTATCTCCTAACCAAATCTTATGACGTTATTCAACATGACTGCTGTTCATATTCAGTGCAGGCTTAAGTCAATGAATACAACAGTAAGCTATGTGGAGAAAAGGAAAACCACTGACATTTCAAGAAGGGTAGATATGCAGTAACTAATCACATATTTTGCTGTTAAATTCAGAACTAGTCCACTATCAGTTTGCATTAAATTTTTATTGTGTTAAACATGCTAATTCTGTTGCACTCTGCAGGTTAAATGATGACATTGCTAACACTGGCACTACAGTTTTGGCCATAGAGACACATCATGGTATGTGACATTTTCCCTTCACTGCTGACATTAAACTACAACAGGAATTCCTGTAAATGCTGTGCATGAAGCAACCACTTTGTTGATACAGTATACTTAATTATACTTTGATTAATGAACATATTGCTTTGCATATTGGTGCAAGTGGTTGTGTTTTTGGCTTGTGATTGTTAGAAGACAGTAAAGCAGAAGGAGAGGAGATTGAGTATGGCTACCCCATCACCTGCGGAGACAGAAGAGCTGTGCTACTATTTAAGAAGTTTGTTTGCCCTGGAATCAACGTCAGATGTGTCAAAGTAAGTTCACTTAACTTGTTAACTCAACCAGACGTGATTACTATTACATTTTCATATATGTCTTATTCCTTTTCTCCACATACTATAAAAAAAAACATACGTTGTGTTATCTTCTTCTTTTACAGTTCAACGACCAGCTCATCAGTCCCAAGCAGTTTGTACATCTGGCAGGAAAAGCCACTCTGAAGGACTGGAAAAGGGCCATCAGACTGGGAGGGGTAATGCTCAGGTAGACTTGTGAAAATGAAACATAAACACTATGTTTTTCTGTCCTCTTCCTCATAGCTGATGACTGATGCTAACTGTAAATCTGCATGCCCTTTAATTACTTGGTTGCATTGGGGTTAAAGTGTCAGACTTGAAACACCTCAGTCTAATGAAGTCAACCGCATATCTCATTCATATAATTTGCACTTGCATCAGGTCTGTCTGCGTTGGGGTTTGCCAGCGCATTCCAGAGGTAGTCGGTAAGCAGCGGTATTACAATGGCAGGATCAAATAACTTGGAAGAAAGCTGCTGACTGAAACTCACCCCTTTATCATGTACGCACTTGTTCTCAGTGTTACTGTGAGCCAATATACCGACTCAATAGACAATATCTGCTCTTTTCACCTTTATTCCTCCAGAGGTCAGATTAATGGGCTTTGTGTCAAACGAACTTCTGGAAAGCTATTGAGATTGTTCAACAATCTTAATCCACACTTTTCTTGGATACTCTGTAGTGTTCCTTTAACCTACCTCTTCCCCCCCCCCCCCCCCCCCCCCCCCCCCGCAGGAAAATGATGGACTCCGGCCAGATAGATTTCTACCAGCATGACACCGTGTGCAGCAACACCTGCCGCAGCACTAAATTTGATGTGCTCAACAACAGCACGCGGCTTCCTCCGGGGACCTCAGTGCAGCCGCGCCCGTCATGTCTGGCTCTTGACCTGGTTGGAGGACAGGTGCCTCCCCTGACAGGTAGATTTCAGTTGGCATTTGCCGTTTGATGTTTTTTTTCTCCCACATATGCTTGGGCTGCTGTTTTCATGATTATATGATATGATTGAGACGATGGAGAAAAAAAACATCTGAAGCCATCTGGATATGATTTAAAGTAATTTCTGACACAAGCTGTCGGAGCTCAAGGACAATAAAGAATTAGGAAATTACCTGAACATTAAAAGCTGTCAGATACCTTTTCATAAACAAACTTGTTTCTCTACTGAGAAAGCACTGCACAGAAACAAATATAACAATAATAATAATAAAAACAATGGGATTTCCTTGGCAGTATTCCTCCTGCTTACTCAGATTCAAGGGAAATATGAGATGCACTCTATGTACAGTATATCCCTTTTGTGGTCATTCAGGAGAGGGTGGGCATGATGCAGTAGAGATAGAGGAGCCTTTGGAGGAGAAGTGCAATGCAACGGCAGAGTGGAGCCCTGGTCCAGCCCGGGAAGTAAATCACACAACAACCAACGGCCATGCTGCGAAGAGAAAGAGAGCTGACACACCTGGTAAATATGAAAACGTATACGTGGGTGCTTGTTAAACAGGATGAGGAAGAGATTTGAATTGACTGACTGTCAAATATATTGACTTTTAAGGCTGAAGCAACCTTTTTTTGACAAAACCAAGGAAATAAGAGCGCTCTTTATACATCAGCCTTATTTAGCATTCATCACGTAATATGTGATACTTGCACAATATGCTACACAGCAGGAAACTACTCACCTGCTGTGCTCCACTGTGACTTTTATAGGAAACGCCACATGTTCTGTTTAAAAGCTTTTTGTATCCGGTAGTTTACTGCAGTTTTGTATTGGCACATCATGTTATAACCTCCACTGTATAAACTCATGGAAGTTGCGTCTACTTCTGGTATTAACCACTTTGTCAGCTGAAGGGCAATGTCCTAGAGGTAAATTTGGAAAGGTTATAAGATACCTCTCGCTGTACTACAGGAGGAGACACAGGTTCAGCCCAGTGACCTTTAGTCCTCCAGGCTGTACCTTCGTAAGCCATGTCCTTTAAAAAGAGGCGGCAATTAATGTGCAACTGTGTATCTTGGTGGATAAAAATGTTAACTGGTGAGGAAAAGACACTCGGATTCATCATTGCATGAATAATAAATGAAAATTTGCGTAAGAACCAAGTGATAACTGTGCATATTAACATCCCACTACCTGCAGTCGGTCTGTCCATGGTGTCTCGCCTCCTGCAGCCTCACACCTCTGATACATGGAGCCAACAAAACCTCTGAATCTGCAGTTGTGGGATGTTCTGCCATTCCTAGCAGACTGACCTTAAAAAGTTGCTGACCACTAACAGGCAGAGCCACATCCCATTATATTACCATTGACGGCATGTGACATTTCCAAATGCGGCTTTCTCTTGCAGGGGCCTAATCTTTGATTTAAGGGCTTTTAAAGGTGACCTGATTAGGCATTATTCCACCTGGACTACTGTAGGTAAAATAGCCTCAAGTGATCATTTGTGTGAATGGCAAATTGAGGTACTGTGTGTCACAAAACTCTCAAGAAATAAACTTGCTCCTCTATCTCCAGAAATGTGCTTCTTTCCATTAGTGTACTGCTCCGACATGGAAAAATACATGAATTTAGCTTCAGATAGCTGTAAATGGGATTTAGAATATTTTCTGTGGGTATAGTGCATTTATCTTGACAGACATTTTAGCTAAGGTGAGAGTGGGCATATTTCTTTCAAGATAAGGTATCAAAGCCCCTCTGATATTTTATCACTCTAATATACTCATCTTCTATCTGGCTCAGTTTTGTACAGATCCCGAGTAATTTTTCAGTCTCCCTCCAATCTGTTCTGTCCTCCTTCCTCGTCTCTTTCTTACCCATTTTCCTGCTCTTTCCTCTCTACCTCTGTCACCCATTTAACATCATCTCTCTGCTGCACCTCTCCCATTTCCTCTGTATTGTTATATCTTTTTTTTCATTGTTTCTCCAACCCTGACACTTCTTTCTATGTTTGCCCTACTCAATTTATTACGCTTTTTCAAACCTTTTACTACTCAAATCTCCATTCCAGACATTTCTCTGCCTCCATACTCCTTCTCATTTATCTCACATTTCTGATGTAATTTGCTTTGCTTTTTGTTCCCATTGTGTCCCATCTCTTTTACCTTCCAACTCTACAGCTCACATAGGAATGCCTTTGCTTTCTCACACATACACAAATCACCTCTATGATGCCACTTTAGCTTATTTCTCTGAGACACTTTGTCATGTTTTCCCCACATATCATAATAATGTCCCACCAAATTGACCTTCTCTAGATGGAGTACTGAGCCTGTGGAAGGGTGTGGCAGACTCGGGGCTGATGGCCGAGGTTCTGTCCAGTCTCCAGACTGAATTATTAGCCACTCTTAAAGGAGTGGAGGTTCGCAGTGGGAAGGCCAACCTGCAGGAGACGGGTGAGTTCCAACGGTGGGACCCGGCTAACCACATGACTGTGAAAAGAATTACTCTGTCAGTCAAGTAAAAAAAAATGTAAATCAAATTTTACAATGATTTTTAATAAAGGCTCCAGCAGCCAGATCTAGTTTGAGGAAATTCATGGACATTGATTAAAAAAAGGGGTGAAAAGTGGTTTAGAAATGATGTGGACAATAGTTTCAATTATTCAAGCCATGTAGCTGACTCTTGATAATTTTGTTTTGTTAGATGCCGTCATGCTTAATTCCCTGTGTAAGATGTTTGGCCTTTTAGACTCAGTGAAGCAAGCTCTGGACCTGAAGCGCAGCCAAGATGAAGAGAACAAACTCCATAACAATGTTAATGGTGAGAAAGCTGTTGATGCAACGCACGGTACATACAGTGATATCTCAGTTGATTATATCAACTAACATGCAATTTTCCCTTAGTGCCGGATGAGATGTTGGAGGAGCGGAGGACGCAGGGTTCTGATAAACGTATCTCCTGCAAAACTCTGCACTTGAAACACCTACGACTTCACAACCCGTCAAACAGCCGGACCCACAACTTGCTGTCTCCCGTCAAAACAAGCCCAGTGATCCAGCCTCTCTCTGCTACCGGTTTATCTGCTGCAGCTTACGCTCAGCTCACAATCAACCCTCAGCTCTTCACCCTTTTCCCTGGCTCCAATGGCCTGCACCACCATGCCGGAGCTGGCAAGATGGACAGGGACAGCCATAAAGCCCAGCTGGAGAGGGAGAATGAGCTCGGTGAGACAGGGAACCAGGACAAGCTTTGCAGGCTGGGACAGGAGGGCGTGGAGGGCGAGGTCACGTCAGGGATCCACAAAGAGACTGTACAGAGGACTGTTAAGTTTGAAGAAGACCATTACCGTAGAATCGAGGAGGTAGAGGAGACGGAGGGCTTGCATGATATTGAAAAGGTGGATTTAGGAAAAAAGGCGTCAAAGAAACATAAAAGTAAGTGAGGGAGAAAGAGGCTCCCAAAAGAATGCTGGACTAAGTGAGGGAATGTGCCTGAAACCCGAAGACTGAACGTTACTTTTTTTTCTTGGATTCTCATATCTATACTGTGGTTACTGTTGCCATGTTACAGGCACATATTTTTTTCTTGCATTGAGACATATGAGAAGAGCATTTTGGACATGCATTTCTAACATAGAGCTAAAATGATTCATTGATTAGCAGACTGACAGAAAAGGAATTATTTTGATAATTAGTTGAATTAGAATAAGTTGTTATCTAAGTAAAAATTCCAAAATTGGGGTTTTAACTGTTGGTTGAACAAAATAGAAAATATTTAGCAATATGAAGCCATCACTTTGTGTTCCGGGAATTTGCAATGGACTTTTTTTTTTCTTTTCTTTTTTGTTTTACTATTTCTGATATGTTATAGACTAAAGTGGATTAATCTGCAATACATAATCAGCAGTTTAATTGATCAAGAAGTAATGGTTAGTTGTAGCCCTAAAACAAAGAAATCTATCTTGTCTATTGAATATAGTATATTAGGAACAATACTCTGTAAGTGTTTCTAAATGAAAGTCAGATAAATACAATATTAAGGTTCTATTTTTGATATTTGATGATAATATTTTCCCTCGTCTAAAAGTAATTTGCTGGTCTTTGCGACACATTATTCCTCATACTTTTATATTTAGTTTATACTACTATTTGTAATTTAATATTTTGTGAGTTACACTTGTGTGTTGAATTTTAGATTATTTGGATTTTGTGAAATATATCTCACTCAGGCTTGTATTTTGGCCCTTGTCACATTGCCTAAGACCTGCCTAAGATCTATGCACCCAGCATTCCCTGTCTGAAGATCAAATTCTTCTTCATTTGTGACAGTGAAAGCTGTTTATAAAGTAAGTATTGTGACTGTTCATGCTGTTGATTTATGCAGAATTTTACTAGATAACACTAAATACATACAACATTGTCTGTCTGTCTGTCTGTCTATCTATCTATCTGTCTGTCTGTCTATCTATCTATCTATCTATCTATCTATCTATCTATCTATCTATCTATCTATCTATCTATCTATCTATCTATCTATCACAGGGGAGAAAACTGCTGTGCTGCGGTTTCACCTGAAAAGCACGTCGGATTTGTGGTCAAACAACAGTCACAGATGTCAAACAGTCATTTTCTACGGTTGAAATACATTTTTGTGATATGATGTTTGGTGTGTGGCTGGTAGTGCACCATGGTTTTTACTTGCATTTACTTTTGAAGCACTGCATGCAAAGTGATAGACAGTGATAGTTTGATAACCACCCTTTGACAACTTCCCTCAGAACTAATAATATGTTATTATAAATTCATGCATTTCACTGACTGTGCAGATGCAGGTGTTTGTTATGGGGTCATGAGTGGCAGGGGATGAAATACTCGATAAAATGTCTTTTATCGTAGTGCAGCTGTCAGCATCATGTGGATGCCAGTCCTGTTGTTGGATTGGAACAGTGTTTTGCAACATCCTGTTTGATTTACCGCAAATTAAACTATCGTGCACTTGAACGGATTCAGGCCAAAATACTTCCTAGTTTAAATAAATTGCTACTCTGTGCCTTGAATACCAGTGTGCACAATGGCTGCCATGCATCAAGCAGGTGTAATTACAGGTGTTAGCCTGACAAACACTGTGCTCCTTTGGTTCGATTGAGTAATTTGCTGAGCAATCCATCGTTCATCTGTCATTCGGAACTAACAACATTAGAGACTGAAATGTGCACTCATGTTGGAAGCTTTAGATTTGCCCTGTAATTAAATCCACACCTTTAATGTTCGCACAGGACAACAAAATGAATGATGAATAGCCTGCATAATGGAATCTTGATCCAATTTGGATCCCTGGATCCACAGCTAATCATGCCAGCCCGGCCATGTTTTAACACCAGCTTGGTTCATGCAGAGAAGTGGCTGCAACATCAGCACTTGTGCAACAATTTCAATAGAGAATCTCAAAGCCTGTGTAACGTTGCATTGATATACGACAGAACACCTCCCAACATCGGACTAGTGTCCCACAACTCAATCAATCAAAAATGCACTCTAAAACTCTAATGCTTTTAATATATATAGGACAATGACATGGCAGAGTCAAAGTCAAATGTCAAAGTCACAATGGCTTGCTAGATGACTATGTTTGCACAACACTGTACATAAAATTCATTCATTTATGTCAGGTGTTCTCCAACACACATGATCGGCTGCGGGTAGAGAAGAAAAATGTCACCTCATCAAATGCAAATTCAATGCACACAACTTGACAAACTATCTAATTTATGGAGAAATATGCTGTGCAGCTGTCATGAGGAGGTGTGAAGGCAATGCTTACCTGTCTGTCCTGTATAAAATTTGTATAAAATGTGGCTTACCTCAGCCACTAATATGACAAAAACCTTATTTTTTTCAGTAAAGGTGCATAGCTAGATTAATTCGACTTTACATAGCTGATATGATTTTAAAACGTAAGAATTACATTATCATTGTTAACACAGAAGTGACAAATTACAGGGGTTACTTACTAACACAAAGGCATGAAGCTGGCTTAACCTGTTGTCAGACTGATATCCTGTACGTGTACTGCTGGGTCCATGGTGACAGGTTTTAGGAGCTTCTTGGCAGTGTATATTAACAAATGTCTCATTAAAATTAAGACAACATGGATGGAAAGGCAGAAAAAGACATCCGCACATTTTCCCTGTCTCCACAGATACACACCAACACACATTGACACTTGTTTTTGTCTTTTAGAGTGAGATTGCCTTGACTTACATTTAGTTCCTGAAGATGTATAACCATGAACCAGAATCCCTACGTAACCCAAACTATTAGGCTACCCAAACTCTGAATACTGAAAACCAAGTCTTAATTCTAAAATGTACTGTGGAGATGAAGCTTTTGTCCCAAAATTGAGCATATATCCCCATAATTTGAACAGATTTTTTTTAAAGCAATCCCTACTTTGAACTTTAGCTATCACAACCACATGCTCAAACCAAATCCCAACCTAAACCAAATTCTGATCTTCACCTCAAAATCCAATTTAAAACCTCCAACAACCCTTTGGAGAAGTCAGGATGGGCAAAAATGTCCACACTTTCCCGAACATGTCTTCATTCACAACGTCTAAAACTCCTCATGGTCCCCACAAAGATACAAGTAGGCTATACGTTTTAGCCTAATTGTATCTTTGTGTACTGTTATAGCCTACAACAGTATACACACACACACACACACACAAATACACACACACACACACACACACACACACCACACACACAAATACCCACAAACCACACACACACACCCACACACACACCCACACACAAAAAAAAAAAACACACAACACACACACACACACACACACACACACACACACACACACACACACACACACACACACACACACACACACACACACACACTGTTCGCTTGGCCAACGTTTGAATACCATCGTGTCATTGCTAGTTTCCGCAGCTTGATGGCGCCCGACTCATACTTTGTATCAGCGAAGAGTGGAGCTGGAAGGTAAGTGGGTTGAGAAAGAAATCTCTCTGAACTGTTTACCCTGACGTCAGTTTGCAGAACTAGCTCTGCCCCGTCTGCTTCAGTGTCTCTGAAACTCCTCTCAGTGGGAATTGGGGAAGTAGATGGGCTCGGCTCTACTACTCGCGCGCCCGGGCCTCACGGAGTGAATGAAATGATTTCTTCTGCACATTTAAAGTGGACTAAAACAGCTACACGATGAACACCTGCGCCTTTCTGTTGATTTTGACTGTTCAGATCTACGCCGATGGAATTGAGGGGCCAACAGGTAAGCCGCATATTCATCTCGGTCTCCTAAACGCAGTTGTGAAGTTTTAACATGTGGACAGAACTCCACTGAAAGCAAAAGCGGAGCGAATCTGGTGAAGGTGCCAACTTTGCGTCCCCTTTCGCACGTTACTGCGTTTATCTGCGGCTTACTGCTGCATCTCAAGATATACGGCACTTTACCCAGCAGAAAAAACACAAATATTTAATAACTTTGTGAACTATAGTATGAAGTTTTCCTAGTGCCAGACTCCTGCAAAAATGTTAGTTATTTAAGAAGGCTGCGTCTGGGTGTTCCTGGGGAAAGCTCCCATTTCCCAAAACAACACGATCTTCTCCGCTATATGCTGCTTCTGCCTTTTTGCTATTGTTTAAGCAAAGGCGCCAGGTAGCCTAAAATATGTTTAAGGTTGTTATCCAAAGTTAGAAATCAGTTAATTCAGTTAAATCCATTTAAAAGGGAATTAACGACACTACCACGACCAATGGCCAATTTAGTCAATATTTGTGAACATGAATCTCCCAAATTCCAACAGCCTGAACCAATCTATGACGACATCCAGAGACCAAAACCTGGGGCAGATCCATACCGAGTTTGGGTTGCTAGTTGTATGAGAGACTCCCTAAAAGTTACCATCTTAATGAGGATTGTAGCATTGAAATGCTTATTGATTTTTGAAATGAAATTCTCATTATTGCCTAATGCCCCAAGATGCATTCTTCCACTGTGGGGAAATAATCAGATTCAGTCTCAAAGCAGTTTTTTTCTCCTCATGTGATGCCTCTGGTCTTTTGGGTTGTGAGTTATAGAAGATATATATTCTTGCTTACAGATCAGTTCTATATCCTTCAAGATGAGGAAAATGATACCTATTCACATGTTAAAAGTCATCTTTTCTGTTTTGTGCTGGATTGTAACATGGTGAGAATGTGTTTTTCAGATTTAAGGTTTCAAATCATGCTATTTACTAGATTACATTTTTTGAAATATGATGTGACTCCCCCCTCCCAAAAAAAGATGAATAAATCGTTCCAATTTTGAAAATCAGCCATCAGCCAGAGATGGAAAGAGAGAGGCAGAGTGAAAATAAATGACATGACACAGAGCTTTTTATATTCATTCACATTCATGTTTTCAACATCAAATTTCCCCCCCTGAATTGTGTTAGTCATTTATGAAAAGTAATTATAGGGTTGTATTTTTTGGATATTTTTTCTAAAGGGTAAAAGGATTTGGTCCTGTTTTACACACACACACACACGCACACGCACACGCTCACGCTCACACACACACACACACACAGATATATAATTTTACCCCAATAGAACAGTAAAATCAAGGTAAAAAGGCAGCAATATTGATAACATTTACACGGCAGGCTGCTTCAACACTATATAGCAATGGAGCACAGTGTTTGTCACATGCATGTGGAGTAAAAGCTTGATTAGGCTGAGATCATTTGACTCTGTATTTCTCTGTATTTTTCGGGATTTGGCTATTTCTCACTGTCAGCTTCTGTTTCAGGAAAACCTAGTACGACTCATAACATGTATAACTCAGCAACAACAACGAAACCATGCAAGCAGAATGTGTATTGTCAAGAGCTGAATGGAGCAGATCATTAAGAGGAATGGGCTCTGACATATGAATGATTAAATCACACACAGGTAATTAAAAGAGCTGAATGGAACAGTGACGCTTCACTACGGCTGCCAACAGAAATTTACATAGTGTCGTTTTTTTAGTTTGTTAACTGGAGTGTTGCAAGCCTCGCCATCTGCGCTGTTACCCTTGGATTAGCAGCTAATAGTTATCGCTGCTAGTTTTGTGGCTTCTGATCCCCTTTGGCCTGACTCCCTTCATGCTTCTCCACCTGCCTACATTCTATAGGAAGAAATGAAGATGCACAAATACAACCTTGACTTCCACAATCTTCAGAGTGTCTCTTTTGATTAACACTCTGCCGTTATTGCTGTGATTGCGTGAAGACCACACCTTGACCTTGAATGCTTAATATCAGTTAAGACTCCGCTGGGGATTCCATGCCTTTTTCACTCAATATAATCCATATTTTCTTTCTTGCTTATGCCACCGTCTATCCAGGCCGTCCGTTCAGGCTTCAGGGGAAGTAACATTATCAGAGGCTAAGAACATATAGAGGCCCTCTGCTGCACTGGACTGACTGTAGTAAGGTTGATATGAGAAAGAAAAAGAAATACATTTGCATAATTGTTTCTCAGACACAAATAGGTTATGACAATGAAAGTCCAGTTTGCGGGTCTGTGTGTTGTGTTGTGATGCTGTAAAACCCAATGTAACACTTTCACTCCTTTTGTTGTCTCTTATGGGAATTGAATGAATATTCACTTACCATCTGTCTCCTCTATTAGCAGCAAATGTTGTCAACTGAGTGGTGTAATTATCCTGTGTCTCATGACTCATTTCCCGGTTTGATCTAAAGTTAAGGCAGAATATTCTTTTTGCTTATTTCAGTGAATAAGATAACACTTGGATCGAGATGAAAAGGACTGTGAAGCCCAGACCGTCTAGTTAAAGCCCAGACCGTCTAGTTAAAGCATGGCATAGAATGAATAAGACTTTAGGGCTTCAAGTTTATATTGCATAAACAGCAGCAGCACTGGGAAACGTAACATTGGAACACCCGCGCATACTTTAGGTGTAAAGGACTTAACACTGCAATGATGTTTTGTCAATTAAATCGTTTTTGTATATGTATTTTTAAGCAGAAATGCCAAAAAAAACATTTGCTGGCTTCATTTTCTTAAATGTGAAGATGTGATGCTTTTCTTTGTCCTACACGATTACAAATGATGAATATTTTTGGGTTATGGACAATCAGACAAAACAAGGCATGTTTTATTATTCATTTAATTATAATTTTTTCTGACATTTTCTAGACAAAACCCACCCAGATATACAAACAGACAGGAAAAAAACACTTGATAAATAAAACAGGATATAGAGAATAATCTATATCCTGTAATAAAGCGGACAAATTTATTTATTACACGACCAAAGTTGTTAGAGTGAAACATATTTCTTCAAAAGAATTGTCTCGACACTATTAAAATGTGCTTGCCGTACCAATTAATATGCGTTTTTTTTTTTATTTTATTGCAAAGGGTCATTATTGTTCCATTATTCATCTCACAGTGCTTATTTGTAGCTGATGAATGCTGGTTCTTAAGAGTCCATTAGATGCGTTCACTATAATAGGCATGTAACAGAATGGAAAAAGAGTGCCTGAGATGAATTTGAAAATTGTAGGAAAAAAAAGTCACAATCATGTAGAAAAGGTTGCCTCGCACCACAGAGTTGATGCGAATCCACAAAGTGGAAGTGTACCCTGCAGGAGCCAGGCCACCATCTGTGGATGGAGGGGGAGAGGCGGTGAGATTGGGCCTAAATCAAACTCCTGACAAGACTGGTTGATTTCCATCTTTGTGGGATCACGGGCAGTAATTCAGAGAGCAGATGGAAAACTTTGCAACAAGGATGGAGGGGATTGGAAAGGGGAGCAAATGGGAGAGAATTTCCAGAGAGAGAAGCTGAGAACGACAGCGGGATTTAGTCAGATACATTGTCAGGGTGTTTTGCTTTCGGCCGATGCCACAGCAGGACTGTTGCTTGGCTTGTGTGTCCATAATGCCCTCAGCACATGAGTGAGTGATTAAGCAGGGTGCTGATGAGAGGAGTCCTCTGCTGTGCAGCGTGCCTCTCTTCCATTTTCTGTCTCTGATCTATTGTAGTGTGGGGCCATGTGGCGGAGAGCCATCCCCCGATTGGCTTATATATTTCACAAGACTGCAAGATAAAACACATCCATCTAGTGTATGTGTTCAAATAATTCTGCTTAATGCGAAGCGCCCTGATTGGTACTGAAAGCGCATGACCAATCAGGGGTCTCCCCAGTCTTGAGCTGGTCACATTACTCATTTGCTTAGTTTGCTGAGTGTGTAGACATTTTTTTTTAATGCTAGAGTGCAGCTCACACACACATCTCGTGATGGTCGTGCTTAATTAATCCTGCTGAGCATTTTGTCCTCGTTTTAATTATCAGGCACAGAAGTATTGCCATGCAAGGAGGGTCCCACAGTACTGAGTGACTCAGTCTTGACACTGATGCTAGCAGGGGCTGGAGCTGCCGTCACTCTCAGCTCTTCAGGGTAACTGTGAGACCTTCCAGCATGCTGGAAAAGATGCCAAGACCGAGAGATATACAGTCAGTGGCCTGCATGGGCCTGTCTCTTCCTTTCCACTCTGCAGCGACAGCCACGGTGCAGGCTTCTCGGCTCCCTCGGCCAGGTGTTATTAATGTGGTATTGATTTTTCAGGCAAGTCCATTTAACTTAAATTTGATCAAAGTGGCATCCTGTCTGTGGCCTGCACAGTTTGATGTAGGAGTGTGAATTAGCCAGCCAGGACTTACATGACGTAATACAAGGGGCCTGGGTTTGCAGTAGAGAAATGTCAGCAGCATTTTGTAGTGCAAAGGACAGGAAAAAAGTAGAAATCGTCCAAACATGAAAGAGTGGACCTCATTTCCATAAGTATCTATCACAAATAAGCCACAAATTATCCTCTTGATGCACTGGTCTAAAATGACAGGACTATTATACTCATCATCACTTAAAAGCATATGTTTTACTTGAATAATGGACAGGCAAATGTATAATTTAACGGTAAGATGGGCCAGGGTTTATAGCCTGGATGTATGAAGGAGAGTGAGACTGCGTTGCTCGAGCACATGCACAGATGTGTAATTATCCAACAAAGGAATAAGAAGGGCTGTGAGTTGCAGACCCTGTGTTTTCTTCCCCCGAGGTCTCAAGCTCCAGACTGCAAAAAGTGGGTCTGGAAGACTGATGCTGCAAGGGCTGCTCCTGAGGAAACAAAGCATCCAGAGCAGTTTATATTTAGCCCACTGGCCGTGTTTCAGCTCTTTACCTTTTTCCTATGTCAACACATTCACAGCCAGATTCTTCCAGCCCTCTGTTGTTGGTGTATGTAGTGTATTGCGAGCGCTCAGGTCACTGGAGTCAGGGTTCAGGATTAGGCCAGGATTGCAATGTTGAGATGTGATCCGTTGTTGAGCCGCCTGTAGTCCTCTGTGTATTAAACCCTCAGTGAAATGTGAACCGCTGACACTCCTTTAAAAGTCAAAACAGTCTCTTCAGAACAATTTTTCTCCCTGGTGGTATAATGGATGCAGGCTTTAGCTGCCTTTGTGACACAATGCCTACTCTCTAAGGGGAAGCTGTATTTCTGGTTTGACCGGTCCCTTTGGGCAAAAAACATATCCACTCGGAGACCCAGCCATGAACCCAAACGCTAATCAGCCTGATGTATCTTACTCTTATTAAACTGACACTCTTTCACATAAACTTTATAAGGACAGTGGAAATTGAACAGCATTAAAGTGTAACAGAGCATGGATAATGGCTAGTGTGCAGATTTAAAAGAGCATAGTATTTAAGGCCTTCACAGCGTGAAGTCTAAGCAAAACTGAGCTCTTCAAAAAGAAGAAGCCATATCTGCTCAGTTTAACAGCCGCTAGCTTGTATTGCTTTTCCCCGTTTGCTGTTGAATTGATGGCGTTCTGTCTCTCTTTCCGTGCAGCGTGGTACAGAGGTGACAGTCAGCTGTGACAGCTGCTGCTGCTGGTGGGTTATGGGTAGGTCATGGCAGCTGTGGTAGGACAGGTGCCAGCTGGCGGTAAATCAGTAAACAGACTTATTCCAAACCTGTTGAGCACATATAACATGTATGAAGCACTTGGTTATTTAGAGTGTGATGTTGACTTATCTTGTTTTTCTTTTTTGGCAGGATGACATTACTGGGGTTGATGTCATCATATTCAGTTAAACTTGAATTGCATGGTTTTCACAAGAGCAACGTGAATGTTACATGCAGTTTCATCACAGTTCCATGCAAAGAAATTGACATAGCAGTCTGGCAGTTTTGGTAAAAATTTTTGTTATTACTGCAGAATGCATGTCATCCTAATTGTACTCTGGACTGCAGGGGCGTTTCATTGTCATCTTATTTAAATGTAAATAGAAACAGTAGTGGATATGCAGAGTATGGTGGCGTGCCATGATATGCTAGCAGCACACTGGCTTCTGACCGCCAGTAGTGTTGAAAAGCTTTTGTCAAGTGATGTTAGGAAAGAGTGTTTGGGATCTTGGCCGGGCTTCGATGCTTTGTTCTGTTTCAGGTGCTGAAGTGAGACAGAGCAAAGCAGAGCCTATTGATTTCTCAAACACCGCCTGTCACAGTCAGCTTATTGTCTTCTTCCTCTTGAAACTCTCCTTTCGATCCTACATGACCTGCCATCACATTCCTCCTCACTTTGACATGCTGTTATTCCAGCAAATGCTCATGGGAACAAGAGTGCCTTTCTTCATGAAAAAAAAATCTCTTTCCCTTTTGACTGTTGCTCTTTATATTGTTGTAAGATATTTCAGGGGCAAGCAGTTGAGTTTTTTTCTTCTTTTTACCATTACCCTTGCATGGTATGCAGTATGAGAAATTCAAATCACTCGTTAGCGGTTGTTTCATTGAAATGTATTTTTTTTTTTGACAAGGTTGTATAGTTGCCTGAGAGCAAAAAGATGATTTTCTATTTGCTGCCCAAAATATTAAGACAGTAAATAAGTCATTCCTGCAGGGACACTAATAATAAAATATAAATAATAATTTTAAATATTATAATATAAAAGAGACATAGCTCCTGATAAAGAAATTAAGTTCCCTTTTATCTTCAGATTACTGAGCTATTATTGTGTAATTCAGAAAAGGGCACAACACAATTCCTCCTAATAATAACATATGTACTTTGATGTTAAAGTCTGTTTATACTGACATGGAGGTGTTCTTCTTCTCATCCGGATGCCAGGTGGGTAAGCCTTGACACACCTTCATTTAGGGAACACTTCACAGCCCTCCGAGGCCCTCCGGGGTCCTCCTCCTGGTGATTGCTGAGCTGCTTGGCGTTCCTGAGAGACAGCTCTTCAAACTGTTTAGAAGACCTTTGTTTGTTTCTGGCCGTCTGACTTGGCCCACCAGCTAGGAGGAGGCTGGGAATGGGGAGGTGATTGCCCCAAGGGATGAGAGGCTCATGAATGGATTGAAGTGGGCACCAACATGACCCAGAATCTTGTTTGAGGAGCCTTTCATGTTCTCCTACACTCAGTCAAAGACCGTGTCCACACTAATAGTGGATACGTTTGAAATCCATCTGTTCATGGCTGACCTAGCACTGATAATTTGAACTTTTTGCAAACCCTTCCATGGATGATTCCTCAAACGCTGGTCTAAGATTGTCATGTGAAACGGGGGAATAGGGAGCTTTTTAAAAGCGCTGACCCCGCCATTGTGATGTGATCTTCTGTAAAGCTGCTGGCTCGAGGGACCTGCGCATGTCCAGCGGAGGAGATTTCAACACTTTTCTATTGTTTTTGGCATTTTATTACAAATGGCAAACGTTTTGAGAATGGCCTGGAAAGGCTAATGTGGACGGAAAGTTTTCATGCCATCTTCAAATAGCGTGGCCTCTGCAGCCAAAGACACTGCACCGTATTAGCTGAAGGCCAGAAATATGCAAGAATGTCCAGAGAGCCCACGGGGTGTCATTAACAAAGAGCTTAATTCAAAACCATAAACAGAAGATTATAATAATTGCTTGGCCCTTGTGTGCGTGTGTGTGTGTGTGTGTATTAGGTTTAAATACATTTGTGGGGACCAAAAACCAGTAATACAGTATACTTATTGGGTCCTGACAGCTTTGTGGGGACAAAATGCTGGTCCCCACAACGTTAAAGGGCTGTTTAAGGAATAAGACTTGGTTTTAGGAGTAGGGTTAGAGTTAGTTTATGGTTAGGGTGAGGGTTAAGGTTAGGCATTTAGGTTTGATGGTTAAGGTTAGGGTAAGGTGCTAGGGAATGCATTATGTCAATGACTGGTCCCCACAAAGATAGTGAGACACACTTGTGTGTGCGTGCGTGTGTGTGGGTGTGTGAGAATGTAAGTGTGTGGGTGTTTCTATGCCTAGGTGTGTGTTTTGTATATACGGAAGGGCCAGATTGGTGATTGTTCCCACCTGATTATATGTAAATATTTACTGAACTCCTTTGGCCACTGTGAACTTTCATAAATCACAGCCATTTTTTTTATGAAGCTTTTGTTTGCTTTATTCCTACACGGTGTGGAAATGCTAATGGAAGCATTTGCATATGTACTTAGGACATATTCTTCTGAGGATAAATACATTGCACTGCAAAGATCAAAAAGCCAGGTTCCGCCATATGAACAGGCTTTGGAGCCTCTCTGTGTTTAGAGAGTAGCTGGAGAACACAGTATGTCAGAGACCTCAGAATAGGTCGGCCCTGGCCTTTGTCTGTCCGACAGCCAGGGTAATTAAGAATCAGCTTAGAGCTGGGATTATGGCTGGAAGTAGGCAGATCACATGGGGACAGGAGAAAAGGCATTAGGAGAATGGTGGTTAATATGGGTATTACTCTGCTTAGCACTGGTATCATGTGCCAATAAGACAACTGACAATGGAACCCTGTTGATGCTGAGATCTCTCGCTCTGCGCTAATAGGCTTTACTACAGATAGCTTTGTTTACCCACAGTGTGCAGCACTCCACCTTGCTGCTTTATCTTCCTTCCTCATACAGTCAGCCTTTTTCTTATAATTTGTCCCAACCTAATTAGAAAATGGTAATATTTTGCTGTACACCTCTCTGAGGTATTTTAGCACTGTTCAGATGTATTTGCCTTACACCAGCATCTTGAAACCTCTCTTGTGGTGAATACACACACACACACACACACACACACACACACACACACACACACACACTGGTTTTGAGATATTTTTGTGGAATGTAATTAATGTTGTCATTAACTGAGTGAACGAGCTGTAAGGCAGAACTAAAAGCCTGATACCCTGAAGTCCTTGTCCTCATCTACTTTAGGAAACATGGTCGCTGAAATGAATAGCCTGTATGGCATGTGAAATAGAGAATAGGTAAAAGAGCTTCTTTCTCCTCATGTCTAGCCTTTTATTGTGATTTGCATGCAGAGGTAACTCAATGCTTAGAGCCTCTGCACCACAAGTGAAGCCATTTGGTGCCCTTTAGAAAGGAAATGGAACCAGGCCAGTGTGAATAATAACAATGTAGGGTGCGGATTTATCCAAACACAAAAAGGTTATATCAAATGGCCCACCTAATTCGTCGAATTACTCTTATTTACAATGAACATGTGCATTTATTCCTGGTATCAGCTCTGCCTGTGGATAGGGGGCAGAATTATCAGTGCATGACGTGACACAGCAATGCTTTGTTTTGACCTTGTTGAGAGGGAGCAGGGAATTGTTTTCCACAGTCTAAGAGCTAATCCCATCAGAGGGACTGCGCAGCATGGAGGGCTAACTCTGTCATGTCTGACGTAGCGCTGCCAGAACAAGAGGCAGAAAGGAATGCGTTTGTCTGGCTAACTTGGCTGCATTTAGTCCTGACTGGAAAAGCAAAGGAGAAAAAAAAACTCCCAGACAACTTGACTTATTAATTCCCTTCTCTGAGCCAGGATAAGGAATGAGTGGTGGATTCTGTGTCAGTAAAGGCTGTAGACAGCTTCTGATTGGGAATCAGTAGTGGTTTGTGGAGATGCAATGGTGGCTCAGACAATCATTATGGCAGATGAATTAACTAGGTTTTACCTCTCAGAGGAGGGTTCCTTGCTTCACTGGTTGTCTGCTGGCTTGGTTAGGCACATGTGCTCCTGGGGGAACGGGCTCATTCAGTGCTTAGGCCATGGAACTGAGGATTTATCTCAGTCCAGTGAGTCCCTGTTGCTCCACAAACTCCTCCTGAAGGGTTTAAGATGGGTCCGTCCGCCTGTCTGTAATTGTCTCCAGAAATTGGGTAGATTTTTCTTTAGTTCCCATAAATGCTTGTGTCTGCACATGTGGTTGATACCATCTGTGTAAAATGAATAATGGGAGCAGTGTGGGTGCAAGGTAAAGTTCGGGAGTTTTTCAGAAGAAAATGTGGTTTTCATAAGCCATGACAGAATTGTGCACTTACTCAACTTCAAAGGTACCTCTTTCTGATAAGTCCCTGTTTATGAAGGGTTTATGCTAGTGACTAATTAGTAATGGCTAATAAATTGTTTACAAATGCTTTAGAGACCAGGTATAAACCATAAATACCCCAAATGTTTTGAGTAAATCCCCTTATGTCTGCAATTGAAAATCTTAGTAAAGCATTACTAAACGGTTGTTTATTTTAATTTTAATTTTTTTTTTATTATTTATGGTCTATTAGAGGGGGTTTCTTGAGAGCTAAATAGATAAAGCAAGTATGTTTTTTTTTTTAAACCAAACATTGGGTTTATAACTGATCAATAAAGCCTTGATAAATGATTGTTAACCAATAATAAAGCCATAACTTACGAATTAAAAAAACCTTTATAATAGGTGTTTGTTAAAAAGTGGCACAGCAATCTCTAATATGGCAAATAAGGCACTTTATAACCATTGGGGTCCAACTTCCTAAGGGTATCATTATTTCAGACCATCCCAAATGTCCGTATATTTATAAATGTAAGAAAAAGGACGCTC
Source organism: Etheostoma spectabile (assembly GCF_008692095.1). Lineage (NCBI taxonomy): Eukaryota > Metazoa > Chordata > Actinopteri > Perciformes > Percidae > Etheostoma > Etheostoma spectabile. The sequence goes on along the minus strand of NC_045738.1, from coordinate 5,956,843 downwards.
CTTATATTTCCTGAACTTTCCTGAGAATCATCACGTTTTTAAGTTCTCTTCAGTATCGGTCGGAGTAAATCGGTCATAGTTGTCTGTACATACAACACAAAAACATACTGTAGGCAGTTGTTTTGGTCTTCTCTGGTAGGATGTCATTTTCTTTTAAAACTCTGCTTTAGATTTTTACTTAAGTATAATGTCTTTACGGTTACGTTAAGGTTTTCCCCCAAACATGAAGCAAAAGCTGTACCTAAAGTTAAGGGCTAGAAAAAGAAAAGAAAAACTGTTCAAAGGTAGATTCAGCCCAATATCTAAGCCAATTTTAGTGAGTGTGATGTAGCTCAACACCTGACACAGTTGTTTCACAGTTGTGGCCATGTTTGTTTTTCTCAGAAGCTTTTATTTTGAAGCAGCTGCAGTGTTAAGTCTAAATTGCCGGAAGACATCTGCTTTCTCAGAGGTGTTGTCTGCTGCTCTCGTTCTCCAGCTAAGTTTAGTCATTGTGATGCATTGTACATTTTTATCTTGGTCATAAAATGCAGTTTTGGGCTTTATATATGGTTAAAAGTAAAAACATCTAAATAGCCGTGACATACTCCACCGTGTTGAATTGGTCCTGTGATTCTTGTCATAAACTGGACATGAAGGCAAACTCAATATCACAGTGCTTTCCAAATCTTTCATATCCTCCCCTGTGTCAAGGTGCTTTTCTTTTCTTAATTTCTCTGTCTTCGTTGCTCCATCATCCCCCCTGCGTGTCTCACCAGGATCTGTGTTTCCTCTCCATCTTTGTCCTTGTCCTCTCAGCCTTAGGGCTTCTCAGGGATCTACAGTATGCTCAGTTTTGCAGCACAGTATTTTAGGCAGGGTGAGCACGAGCTCAAAGCAGACCTGACTTTGAGTATGTGTGTCTGCCTGCCTCCCCAGGCACTCATTAAGCTGGTGTGTGAAGGTGTGTGCTTCCGGAGGCTGTGTGTGTGTGTGTGTGTGTGCGTGTGCGTGCGCGTGCAGTGGAGGTTAAAAGCCCCCCGACAGAGACATCATTTCCCAGCCTGGTGCAATGGGTGAAGGTAACTTCATTAGCCAGTTCTTGCTCCACAGATTAACTTGATTATACTAACCAAGTCTTGATGACAGTACAGATGTCACACCTGGAACTAAAATCTGTCGCTCTTTCTTTCTGTATTTTTTTTTTTTTATTAAGTAAGAATGTTGTGTGCATCCTTGTGTGTGTGTGTGTGTGTGGGGGGGGGTTGCATGTGTGCGTGGGTGTGTACAATAAAGGGAGGGGGAGAAGGAGGGTCAATTGATACACCTGGGACATTTGGCTGCTCTGTAATTTGCAAAGGTATCTTCAAGTAATGAGCAGGTAGAAATCCTTTCTATAATTTGCTCAATGGTAGTTACACTCCTGCTTTAATGGATGCACACACACACACACACACACACACACAGCAGCCTTTCTTTAAGATTTCAGGCACACATTACCCATTGTCTTACCCCAGTCCTTTTTGTTTATGTTTTAACATTCCTGCCTCACTACGGAAAGCATAACTATCAATTCTTTCCACTTCAACTGCATATAAAATATCTGTCAACATATCTTTTACAGGTAATGTGCACAAACATCTGGAGTCATGCATAGTCACACACTTGCTCTTTCATTAATCTGAGGGCAAACAACATTAACCTCTTTTAACCTGAATTGATCCACAACACCTCTTGACTTTACTCTCCACATTAGCTGATGGGATTGGCGTGGGTTTACAGATATGTTAGTGCTCTGTGTGCCCCTGAGGTGCACCTAGGGCAATAACATTTGCAAGATAAGTTTGTATCATTCACAGGAAGCAGTTCATTGAAACAATCCCTTGCCCTATCGTCATGACCATAAAATAGAGGAATTTTGTTTCCCTAAGCCTGTTAGATTAGAACTGTCTAAGCTTTGCGCATGTAGCTGCGTGCGTCAGATTAAACACTTCAAATCTCTTGAAGGAGTCGTGAAGGCCACTTTCATGAATAGCCTCGCCTCTTATCCTGTAATGCATTGTAATAGATTTGTGTCTGCACTCACCTGTTGAAACAGAACATTTATTTTAAAATCTGAGTATAAATTCTGCCAATTCTGTATTTTACACACACACACACACGCACCCACCACACCCACACACACACACACACACACCACACACACACACACACACACACACACACACACACCACACACACAACACACACAACACACACACACACCCACAGCATATATAACATTCATAAGAAAGGCTTTACTGCCAGTCCAGACTTAAAAAGTATTCCTAAGCCTTCTGTCAGACTCCCAGGGAGGCTATTTTCTGACCTACAAATGCTTTGGAAAACACATACACATGCCGGGGGTTGTCAGCTCCCCAGTCATGTATCCTGGTCAAGGTGAAGAAGTGTGTGTGTGGTGTGGGGGGGGGGGGGCTGGTGAAATGCAGACACATGGAGATGAGAGGAGGGAATAGAAAGTGCACCATCTCACACGTCCTGCCGACAGCCGCCCTGTTGTTGTCAGTTTCAAGCTGACAGGTCAGATTTGGCAGGATTGTGCCAAGTTGCCTCTTTGATGAAATGTTTTCAGGAAATGAAGAAAACTGAGCTGACTGCTGCTTCTGAAGTTGTGCTGGCGATGATTGCTAGAAGAGTGTTTTGGGGCTAATTTTTCTTTCCTCGGTCACTGCTCAGCAAAGATGCCACTAACAGATTTAGATGCTGCAGGGTAAATGAGCACATGAACACAAACTGTATATGATTACCAGTGCAGATTATAATTTCAGAAGAAATTGCAGCTTTCAAATTCTTCATGATCATGACACTGTGTGTGGCACGGGGGTTTACGCCAGAGCCACTAGGCACCAACAAACCCAGACAAAGGCAGACACTCAGGTAGATCATTAGTGGTTATATCAACATGAAAGCGCATAGCCATGTAGTCACACCATGCTATGTTATTATCTCAGCAGCCGCTGTAACTCACATTGTTTTGGCCTCTAGCTGTACGCAGGGTGGAAAGCTTCCTGTCACAGGTCCTGTTTTTCCATGCCACCTTTTTAGGATCGGGGCTCAGCTGCCTGCCTGTGTGGAGAAATACTGCCCCCTCACTACAATCTTTGATAAAAGATCTGCATCATGAAATATAACTAATGGTCACCTGCTTACGATTGGCCTTTTTTCTG
>NC_045738.1:5946235-5953627 GCF_008692095.1 Etheostoma spectabile | reverse complement strand
ATAGGGTCATATTAGCAGAGCGGGGATACAGAGCTGGATTGCTTTATGGCAATATTGGATTCACAGGATTTGTTTTTCATCAATGTGATGAAGTATTTAGATTAGTCAGCCATTTTATTAGTATTGAAATGATTAGTTGATAAGTCGCTTGACAGAACATAAATTGACCGTTTTGATAAAAGATTATTTACTGTAAGTAAATTATAATAAAGCATAAATGTCAAAAGTAAAAATGACCATTTGACATTTACAATTTGATGATGTCACCGCCTCTGGTAGATTGTTATAGGCGTTTTTCTCTTCACTTTATAACATTTCATGAATGAAGCGATTCTTTTCATTAAATCAAGAGAATTTCAGGAAAAAAATGTATGGTTATATTTCATGCTTATTATTTTAGCATCAACCAAAGCCACGTATCACTATGTAAATAATATGGACCTTCATACAAGTACTCACAAACAAAACAAATACAAATAATGAAAAATGCACATACAGTAATTGATTAACATACCAAACCCCAGTAAAAATCGCCTGATAATTCATGATTCTGTTCGTTATAAAAAATAATATTTTCTTGTATGTACTATAGCATGATACTATCCCTGTTGGGATATAAATTTACATGTACAGTGATAGAAAATGTTACCTAATGGCCCGCTGCTATGCACCATAACTATAGGGAGGTACATCATCACACACAAGTACACCTTCTTCTTTTTCTCTGTCTTTTACACCCACCTTGTAGTAAGAAAGACAGAAAGCAGTTATCTCAGTGACGATGTAGCACACAACATTTGGGCTCAAGCAGAGTGGTGCGTTCAGTTACTGCCTAAAGGAGCAGGATTAGCATGAAGATATGGTGGAGTGCTCCTTTAGTATCTGCCAGATTTTTTCCCAACTGCGATGTGCATTCTCCACACAGCTTCATAGCTTCTTTAACTCTCCTTTTGTTCCTGCGTGCTCAGCAAAAGTCATTCTTACCTTGAGGAGGAATGAGCATGGTGGGTTAGAAGTGGTGATAATGCTATTATGACCCGTCAAGCTTTTGCTTTTTTAGCTATGTTTGTCATACTTTATTTTCATGCGGTGCTCCATTCGCATCCTGATCGACCTGATCCATTCATTTGACACCATACCACCCCTCCACACACCCCTAGGCTGTGTGTTCACAGGGGGCCTCTATTAACACGACTGCCTCAATTTTTTTCACATTAGTTTCAGATGTGTTTGGGAGATTCTTGGCAGCGGTGAGAACTCAAGGCACAACGAGTGCTAGGAGTTGACAGTATATAATTTTTCTCTGCAAAACAGCGCCACGCTTTAGACAAGTTTCAAAGTCTCGCAGCAATAACAACAACCAGAGCTTTTCATGGGCATGTGTTTAGTGCTGCTGGAGATGAAAAAGACAAAACCCTCTCTCGTCTTGCTCTGTCTCTCCCACAGTTTTTCTTTGCCTTCACTCCTTCTCTCCTCTCCTGCTGTCTTTCCTTCTCTACTTTCCCTCTCTGTTTCCCTCTGTCTCATCGCCTCCTCATATGTTTCCAGCCCCTGCTCTCTCTCTGTGGGGTCTCATGCTGGTCTGTGTGAAGCCTAGAATCAACACCGGCAGCAAGTCCAGGCAGTGCCGGCATCGTCCTGCAGCAAGGGAGATTGACGGGCTGTGTAGCCAGATGCGATCTGCTTCACTGCACTTTGTGTGCATCTGAGCGCATGTGTTTGTGATTTGCGGGATGGAGGGATGGATGTATGGGAAAGGATGAGAGAGGAAGAGAGAGAGAGAGAGAGAAAACCAGCTTTACTTTTGTTGAGTTTACATAATTAATGCTTTGTTAAACAGAACTGTGTCTACACACAGTATCAGCTCTGATCACAAATGCAAATATTGTCAAGAGGATAAGCGTGGAAAACTTTCAAAATGCTTTACAATGGGCTAAACAAATTTCCCATATATACATTCAGTTCTCTGGTGGTTGTAGGTAATTAAATTCCAGGTAATGAAAAGCTGAGAGCACTGATTACTTTTTTCTCAGAGCTATTCAGATGCTTTTGAATCATTGCGTGAATGTATTACCAACTAAAAGGATGTGCCGTGACTGCACCGAATAATCAAAGTTTTATTGCTTTATCACTCCTCTCCTTTCTTTTTCCCCCAACCTTGTAATAAAGGGCTTAACAGACAAATTTGATGTGACTTAACTCGATCATTAACATCCGGGATGGTAAAATTGAAATCTGTGTGTGTGTGTGTGTGTGTGTGTGTGTGTGTGTGTGGGGGGGGGGTTACAGTTGTTTGTCATTCAGAAGGGCTCCAGGGAAACCACTGTGATTAGCCTACCACACCTGGGACCATATAGCTTTCTGGACCTGCTCGGTCAGCACCAAACAGGACATTTATCACAAACTCCACCTTAGTCCTGCAACCCCACACAGCATGGAGGCAAGCTCATAACTCTATGTACTTTATGCAAACACAGAAAGACAAACAGATATAATGCATGCGTCTATGCATGGGTAACGAAAATAATGACAAGATAAGTTGGCAGCAATCCCAGTGTGGACTTTTTCATTTACACTAACCACACAAATATACACACATTTCCATAATGAGACATGCAGGAAAAAAACAAGAAACCCTGAGACCCTTCCCCGACTGAAACACATGCCTGAACCCATCCAAGAATACTACTGTTACTACAGTTGATCTACAACTCTACAAAACACACACACACACAAGGTGCACCTGGTGATACTTTTGTGTGTGAGTTGTAAGTGCTTAGGGTCATCAGAGTAGTCTGAAGCTACCAAAGGTCTCGAATTACAGCATGGTGTTTGATGCCTCGGTGTTATCTTAAAGCTACATGTAGTTATGTTGTTGCCACTTTTGTGCCAGTGCAACAAGCTAGTAACACAACACAGACATATAAAGTTGAAATTGCAAACTTGTTAGCAAAAAGTATGTCATATACCAACAACCAATGGGTAAGGGAATTATCTGACTCTTTAACGCTTCACTACATACAGGAGGTAGTTGCTAAATTATTATTTCTGCCATTTGGTGTTAGAGCTTTTTCACTGAAAAAATGTCTTCGACAGTGAGAATAAACTAGGGCAGTGAAGTTGTGTGCTGTAAAACCAAAACAATTTAAATTTAAAAGATGCTGAAAAAATGGAAGGCCAAATTTGAGACAAGCTGCTCGATGCTTTATCATGTTGTCCTGCTAAAGAGACAGATATTTTGTGTAGATGAAAAACAGAGTGAATATTTGACCTAGAGACATCAGGTGGCAACAAACTCAACTCAAAATGAAAGCTAATGTTGTTCTGTAACTGCAAGATGTCTAAATAAGCAACTTTTTGCTAACAAGTTCACCATATCAACTTTATAAGGAAAAAATATGTAAGTGTTGTGTTTATTGCATGCAGCCTGGTCTCACAGAATTCTGTGAAATGATCACAGTTAACACTGCGTTACGTGGTGGTGGCATGGAATGTGTGAAAAGTCTGTGTGGCCACCACGGAAGACAATGTCACGTAAAGTGAATGAGAAGATGACATAGCACTGGGAGCGACTATGTTAGTGAGTAATATGAAAGCCCGAACATCTGCGTGAGGACATTGGTTGGGGTGGTGCATAGGTCAAACACGGGACTCTCACCTGGGAGACCGGGGATTGTGTCCCGCATGTAATGTTTCCTAAAGTCGCTTTCTTCTTTTCCTAAACCCAACCGTCCCGTTCTTATCACAACTAAGGGGCTGTGTCTATTTCACGGAATTCTTCCGCGGGCCCATCACAGAAGTTTCGGCCGATTTGGTGTGTCACGGCCATTAGGCAGTACTGTAAATTAATCTATGCAGACACAGCAGTCATTTATTTGTTTGTTTCTTTGAAGAGACAAATTTAAGGCAGTGGTCTTGAACTAAATAAACATTTGAAACATTTGTTGGGGGAAAGAAAATAATGATGATAAATGAGAAGCTGTACTTTTTCTGCTTTATTAGACCCACACAGCATTATAAACACACACACACACACACACACACACGCACACACACACACACACACACACACACACACACGTACACGCACACACAGGACTCTGTGGCATGTGACTGTAATTCAGCATCAGAGCTCCATAAGTCATATCCATAATGCACGGCATGCAACTGCATAGCGGCAGTTAATATTACTGAATCACTTTGATGAATAACTGCAGATGAAATGGCTTTAATGTGGTCCTGACTTATTGTTTGTGGCTCGTGATAGCCCTCTAGGAAGCACTATACAGGGAGTGCACTTTACCATTCTATCTGGAGCCCACACATTAATAATGTATCTGGAAGCAATTTTGCCATTTTGTCTTCATTACCTGTAACTCATTTATGTTTATAAACTACAACAACACTTACAATTACAATAATGAGTGTAATCTAAATTCATAAAGGAGTTATTTTAGTTACCAGGCTCTTAGTTGATTAATTGATTACTTGATGGAGTGAAACATTTTGGAATGTGAGGATTCGCTACGTTTTCTAGTCTTACATTATAGTAAGTAAAATATCTTTGAACTGTTGGTCAGACAAAACAAGATATTCAAAGACGTTACCGTGGGCACTGGGAAATTGCAACAGCCATTATTTAATCAATGTCAAAAACAGTCCTTAGTTGTATCCCTTGTTCTGTGTATTGGCTGTTTAAAAGTAGCAAATCCAGTATTCAGTAAATGCAAGCAGATTAAATAATGGCTGTTATGACAATTGATTTTCCATTTTGTAAAAACATTGGAGTGTTTCTAATTCTATTTTCGGTTATTAGTAACTTCCCTCATACAAATCTATAAAACGTGTCCTTCAGTATGTAGGTTGAATTTTTCTAACGATTCCTCCGATGCTCAGGCTGTCACGCTGTTGCGTGTCAATTATGTCCTGCTTGTCACTAGCTGAAGGGTATAAAGAGGATTGTATAATCGATAATTTAACCCGCTGCCACAGTTGCTCATGTCTCATGTCTCATCTCTCACACTCTTCTCCCTCTCAGATACAGATAGTATTTCTATGACTGGCTGCTTGTGGGAAGTCAATAACACATTTGTTAGAAGCAGGCCTGGCCCCCACAAGAGGGACTTCTCTGGGTTCATCATTGGCTTATTAGACATACGTTTGTCTCCTATCGACCTGTTAGACCCGCCGCATGATCCACAACGCTTCCTCTCCTCACTCTCTTAGTTTTTTATCTTCGCCCCGTCCCGCTGACAACTAGCTGTTCATACATAAAAGCGTCACGGCAACTGACAGCAAATTTGTCTCGCTGAGGTTTTTGTTGTAATTGTGCCTGGAGATAGGATGACCCAGTTTGAGGCAATGAAGTGATCACAGACTCAATGCAAACTGTGAATCAGTTTTATGGGAATCAAGGAATTATGCAAATGGTGATGCATAAAAGATTCCAACATTTTGGGGGAAATCTAGGCTCTATATTGACATTGTAATGGCTTTATTTAGTATGCATAAAATTGTATGAAATTGGTGACCATTTATTATTTGTGTATATTTTAGTTCTCATTAGCAATATGACATGAATGATCATGCGTTCGGTCCCCAACTCCAGTCGGTAGTCCAGTCTGAGATTCTGTCTTTTAAACATTTGATTGGCAAAATAGCAAAGCCTATTAAAATCTTAACAGGCTTGTAAATATATACCACTGAGCTTTAAGTGTGTTTATGTTGCTATTTATAGTTTCCCGTGCAAAGTTTGTTTTTGTGCTTGAATGCCTGCTTTTAAAAGATAAACTCCTGCCAAAAAGGGATTGCTCTTCATTAATTTTCTCTTTTATTCTTTGCAGACTGGCAATCATCCTGAAAAGCATTGTCAATTCAAAAAACAACAAAAAAAAAAAACAGAGTTATTGGAAGGGTTTGGAGTATTTTTTTGTCTGTCTTCATAAAACTGATGAGTGCATTAATGGCCAAATTGGCGATTTCTTCTGAAATGGTGAAATAGTGCTCTCAAGGTGCTTAAATGCCTCGCTCAACGGGGAAGAGAGTATCATGCAGGGACAAAGATCATAAGTAATGCTGTAAATGTGGCAGTTATTATTTTTTAAATATTTAAAAGCATGACTAAATCACTGTTAAGTTGTGCGGTAATTTCTCCAGGGCGCTGTAATTTTGGTAGCTGTTGCTAAAATCACAGACAAGAAAAGAACAGACAGAGCTCTTCGGTACTAATTGCCTCTGGAGAAAGCGCCCTCTTTAATGTGCCATTGGCAGAGTTGTTACTACTGTACCTCTGCAGGCCTGTGATGGGCTCAGGTCTCAGGTGAATGGCTGCAGTGTCTCTTTGTCGTCAACAGAAGACAGGGATTACCCGCTGGCTATCTGTGGCTGGCAGAGTACTAGGGTTAGTGGCGCTTACACAGCCCTGTTCCACACAGCAGTCTTTTTCGTTGCCTCAACTTGGCCTGGAAATAATGCTAATCATTTCTTATAATAAGTAGGAAGGAGAAGGAGGCAAAATACAAACCAATCAAGAGTGGAAAGTGTCAAATGGGGTGTACATAAATTTACATTTGTGAAGTGTTCTGTCTCCCTCTCAAACAGACTGCCAAGTGAGCTGAAACTGCTACAGGCAAGATGGTAGCTATTATTTATGTTTAAAGATTTCAGCTGTGATTGAAAAGGCACTCCACTCTTTGATTTACCACTGTGTATCAATCAATCAATCATGAGTGTGTTTGAGTGAGCTCGCCTCAGACTGCCGCGCTTTGCCGTTTTACAACACTCACATCATTAGAACTTATATTGGAAGACGCGTCACGTATGCCAAAGTTTACGGCTCTGTCTGCAGATACACCTTGATGATGTCTCAGTCGACTCCTTTAGCTAGCAAAAAGCTGAAACTTAAGATCGGACGCTAATGAGACATGAGAATTGCTTGTTATTGTAGAAATGAGACATCCAAGGTTACTATTGTTTGACATCTCTCTGTTTGTGTAAAATTAATCCTGCTGTTCACTCCCGCGATGGGATTTTTATTCTCATTAAAATTTTACTACTCGCTCACTGCTTTAAGTACTTTGCTGTCTTTTTCATGCTCTCTTCTATTTGTAGACAGGAGGCACTCGCGCCAGAAGGAGCAAAGGTGTGAAATAGCAAAGTTTAAATAGGTCAAGGGAAAAATAAGAGTAAAGAGTTTTACACTTTGAAATAGTCGTAATGTATTTAAATTCTGACAGCTTTACATTCTGGCTAACCATAGGGATGGGAGGAAAAATTGATACAGCATCGTATTGCGATATGTATTGTGTGATATATTCTGTGGCAACACTGTATCTATACACAGAAGCCAAGTATCAATCTATTATTATTTATGTGTTGGTCATTTTGTCTGCT
>NC_045738.1:5943533-5946225 GCF_008692095.1 Etheostoma spectabile | reverse complement strand
ATTTTGCAGCAATAAAATTAAAGTGTGATAAACAAACAGTGAAATGTATCTTTTACATTTTTAATATTTCCTTTTTGGGGACATAATTTGAAATTGGGACTAAACAATAAAATGATAAAATTGCAATATATTGCAGAATATTGCAGTACGTTTAAAATCGCAATTATATCGGATCGTGACATAAGAATCGGGATGATACCGTACCGTGAGGCCTCTGGTGATTCCCACTCCTAGCTAACCATCTAAGGTTCAGAGGGTAGCAATTTTAAGACTGTGTAAATAAATTGGATAAAGTATCTTGTTCCAACAAATCACACTAGGGCTCATTAATCACCTCAATTTGCATTTTGTTTATCAATTAAAGAAATAATTAGTAATTTGTTTGTGTATTGTAAAAGCAACCGCTCTGGATGGTAAATATGTAAAGGTGAGGTTGTGTTGGATGTTTTTGCTTGTTCGGATTGTTTTGTGCATTTAAAAAAATAAAATCAGAGCATGGAGCTTATCTCCTTCACATTTAGCTCCCCCCCTCTTGGACACCATTGCAGTTGTCGCTGCTAATGGGCAAGCCTGTGCTCGCCCATGACTGACAAACATCCTGTCTCTGATCCCCTTTAGGGTTCTGGTTGGGTTAAGAATAGTAATACCCAGGGACACATTTCCTCGGCATTTGAATAAAGTTATGTTCTTTTTGATCTTGATTATGAAACAGATTTTCTTTTTTTTTATGAAAGCACAATGTTCACACTAATCTGAAGTGAAGTTTTGGACAGGCTGTTTATTGGTTGTTAAGCAAAGTTCGGAGTGTTGCTGAAGGACTGATTTTGTCGATTAACTCTCAGCAGGAACATCAAACGGGAAACAAGAGTGTACCTTCCAGAATAGACAGATTCAAAGCAGTGACCAAACTGATTACCCTTGTGTTCACCTTCTCATCTGATAGCACTGTGAAGAACAGAGCAGGAGAGAGAAGGAGAGGAGGAAAAAGCCAGTAATGTCTGATGAAAGACTGATACTTTTTATGCAGATTAGATGCAAAGTATTTTTAACCATGCAAACTCTGGTGGATAACAAATTGTTTGTTTTGGGGCTTTGACAGTTTGTTTGAATATATAAATATTACATAGAGAATAGGGAGGGAGGGAGGGAAAGAAGGCAGGCAGAGATAACGCTGCTCATTTGCAATAAAGTCTTGAAATTAGACGATACCTGTTGGTAACAGTGCAATGGAGTTTAGAGCCCTTAGCTTTTTAGTAACCCCTCAACATAAATGATCCCCTATTTACCATTTTAGTAACTTTAATGTGGGTTAGGTCCTGCATCAGTTTGTTCTAACTCTGAATTAAAGCCATATAATGTTTACATTGAATGAAATATTCAAACCCAGGACTCCCATGTTGTTTTCATGGCTACAGCATTTCATCAAAAGGTAATGTTCTAGATGTCTTCTGCTGAATCTTATACACATTCCCCCCAAATTCAGCCTTTTGTATGTTTAGAACCTTTGGGATCTCCATTAAAATGTGAAATAAACCCTTTTGATGGTTTGAGATCTTTCTCCCTAACACAAATACAAAAAAGCCATCTTCGCAGCAACGATTTTGCTCCTTGGGATCACTGTTGTGAATTATAGATTCTGTGCAAATGCTCTACATCGCAAGTAAATGAAATAACAGTTACTAAGCACAATATAATCCAATCATGGCACGGCCTAGTCACTTACGACGCATCAGTATGCTAAACTATCAATCAAAACCAACATTGCAGATATTTATGGCTGCTAATTATGACTGCCGCTAACTTTTTTTCTGACACCTATAAATACAGCTTTAGATCATTGTGACAAATGGCTGACAGTGATCTGAAACTTAAGAACTGCTCAGAACTGTTGTTTCTTCTCATAGAAAGGTTGTCTAAGGTGGTTGGCATGGTTTAGGATTTGATTAGGATGTTAGGTTAGAGAGCACGCTGAAGGTATTATGTGTCCCATCTGGTTCTGTGAGCACCTTGGGATTCCCCAGGAAGAGCAGAAGGATGTGGACTGTCATACCCCAATACCATACTCCCCAAATGGGTAAGTGGCAGAAAATGGAAGGATAGTTTGAACAATTTTAGGCTAGGTGTTAAAACTGGTTGAATGCAATGCATGCTTGGTTGTGGACTATTGTTGGCCAACCCCAATTAATTTGATGCTGAGGTTATGCACATCCTCCCCCTTATATCGTCCCCTCACACCCACTTCTCCCCTTGTGTTTGTGGTCTAAAATCAGTCTAATTTTGGAGGTGACCTACTGCTCCTGAGATTAAGTTATGTATCATTTGCCTAATCCTCGCTGACAAGTGTGTGTGAGTGGTGAAGCCAACTTCTGCAGCATGTCACCCACTAACAGATGGCATAAATCATTCTCTTAAACGCTGCATTAAGTATTAATCATTCTCAGCGCTGTCACTGTCACACTGCTTGGTGGGTCGCGGGCGTGCAAAGTGTGATTAATGGAGGTGGAGATTTAAGGAGCCACTTTTAAACCCCCACCCCTTTTACCTCGCATCCCCTATTGGCTGCGGCGGGGCTAACAGGGCACCTGCTCTTCCACAACAATGACCTCGGAGAAGCGGCCAAATGGATCATGGGGGATAATTTTTTCTTTGATGCGGGAAACCCAGCTTTCTCATCTATGAAGAATAAAGCAGT
>NC_045738.1:5936452-5943523 GCF_008692095.1 Etheostoma spectabile | reverse complement strand
TGCATTTTTCAAGAGTGACTTAATTTGGCTTTGCAGAGTCTACTTGCCTTTGTCTGGGATTCTTTTTTTTCTTTAAGCCAACATATCTAAAAAGCCCAGAAGAGACATAGTTTAGTGCAGTGGGAGGCATATGATTATCCAGGCGGAGAGTGTCTCATCCTCTACACTGTCACACTCTTGTATCGCGGATATTACCTCTGTATTTAGCCATTTGGTGAAGACAGAAAGTTTCATGTATTGTCTTTTTCTGAAATAAGTTTCCATCAATTCTCTTGAGAAAATGCAGCATGAAAGAACATGATCCAACGCATTTGTGAACAATGAAATATTTGACACTCTAGCAGTTGGTGACCGCCGAGCATTTTGACTGCTCATATGTCCTTTCATTGTTTGCTTTCTCAGTATTATTGCTTTCATTAGGAGATTTCTAGTACTGCTGTCACACAGCCTAGATCCATGTTCCTTCATTTAAACCTGCCAAGACTGCTTGTACTATCGTTCTAATCCAAGATAGTCCTTTCCTAATGCCTAATCCTCACATTAAATAAAAAGTTGGGAATACTTTTACAAAGTATACCCCAATTTTAGAGTCGCTGCCTGTGTCCAGCAGCATACACAGTGGGTCACTTTTAGCCTCACAGTCCTCCATTGTTCACTCTTTAGTGGACGCAAATAATATGAAAACATGACAAGTTAAACTAGAGAACAGTACTTTTCCTTAATTGCAACGCATGACTCAAGCCTCCACTCATATCTTTCATATCCTTAAAGCACATGGATTTCCGGTCAATTGTTGTTGGGTAAATGGATTCTGCTCAAACTCATAATAAAGTTTGTCATTGAAAACATGCTTTTCAGTACAGGCCCATTCCTTTCTAGGCATATTTCTCTTCATCATCTTTTATCATGTTTTCAGTACCTAAAACAACCTTCCAGTTATGTGCAGTGGCATATCTGGCTTCAGGATTAACACTCTTCTCCCTTGCTCCCCGCAGTCTTTCGCCACCCTTGTCCCTCATTGCCTTAACTCCTGCTCTTCTTGCCAGTGCCCTTAATCTGACGGAGATGCAAAGTGAAAGACCACTGGCGCTCCTCCAACATCCCTATTCAGGTCCCCCTGCGTCTAGTCCCCAATCTACTGCCTTCGCATTCCATTTGCTTAGCTTTAGGCCTCGAGCTTTAGCCCTCCCCCCCCTTCATCCCTTTGCTCTGCCGCTGCTGGGATGCTGGACTCTGAGCTGCAGCTGATGTGGTTTGGCGAGCCATGTGAAGTAACATACAATGCATAATTATGTTGTCAGAGGACATTATGATAGAAACATCTCAGTCCCGAGACATCACGTTGGCATCCTATCACTCTGCATCCTACGTTAATGAAATGGAGGCTCACACTTGCTTGTTAGAGAAGTTCACAGGAAGTTCTTTTGCTTTCATGAAGGTATTTTTAGTGATATTTCCAGTCCTTTTAAATCTTCAACTATGGACCCAGGGTTCATCGTTAGGTGCATCCTTGCAGACGCGTAACTATTGGTAAGTAGGGTAAGCAGTTGCTCATGGGCCTCGACCAATCTGGGCCCTGCGTGACTGGAAGATATTGATCGACAGCCGGGGGCCCCTATCACATTTTCATTACTCACAACAATCCCAGTAGTCCCAGGTGCAGCCACTGACCAAGCGGGAGTGAGAAGAACTGGTCCAATGAATTTCCTTTTTTTCTGATATAAAGTCGAGATGTGGGTAACTCAAACATCTCACATTTACCAACAAAACATTTCAGACCGTCCTGCCAACCTGTATACATTTTAACATCAATGTCTATGTATGAATGTGTGTTCCAGCCCAGGATAGGAAACTAACTAACAATGTAAAGATCAACAAGTCACTGACAGACATGTTCAAATTTGATTCATTCAATAAATTATTATTTTTTGTCTTAATTCCAGCAGCCATTTTCATATTAAACCAAGATTTGCAGCATTCTGAACCATTTTGGTAAGGTTCCTAGGAAATCTCATCCCCGAGTAATTAATTAATAGTAATAATAATTATTCTCCCCAAAACAAGTTTCCTTTTTATTTTTAAAGAACTATACAAAAAAATCGTTACTTTTTTTGCAACTTTCACTGTCTTCTGCAACTTCATTGTAACAATCATACAAAAGACAGTGCAACTTTTATTGCAATTTTTTACAGAAGCTCCCGGGAAAACAGGGACTGCCCTTGTGTGTTTTTTCATTAGTTATGGTGTGGAAATTGCGGCAAGATGCAAGAGACAATTTCTCACTTTGAGCACCGTAAAGCGTGGCTCGTTTAGTCAACAGGAGAAAACCACTGAATACAGAATAAGCGCTACGCTTATGCCAACCTCATAACGTCCCACATCATCACCCTTCACAACATTTAAAGGGGCCGTGTTCCCTGACGTTTATAACTGTGTGTGACTCAAAGGCAGTGAATTACATTGTGATTAAATGTGTGTGGAACAACACTTATCACAAGGTGAATTATGTATGTCACAGTCACTACACACTCCCCCCAGAATTCACCATATCAGAAGAGAAATTAAACAGTCAATAGGTAGGTGGGTTATAACCGCCCACAACGGCTGCGCCGCTGCGGAGGCTTGGGGGGCCCAACCACAGCTGGCGCCTCGTCATGACACGGGTGTAGGGCGTCCACGTAGAGGCTCGGGGGGGCGGGATTGGGGCAGGGGCAGAGCCGTGGCCGACCAGCCGTGGGGGTTTGGCCAGGTCAACAGGCCTGGCCATGTCCAAGTGAGCAGTTTTGAGGCGGTCAATGGAAAGTCGCTCTGGTTTCCCGCCCCTGTTCACTACAAAATATTTGTCACCCGACTCCAAAACTCGAAATGGCCCTCGTAGGGCGGGCATAGCGGTCCCCTGTGCCTCCTGGCGGACAAAAACAAGTCACTGTCTGAAGCCCGGCGGGATGTGTGACTGAGGAAGTCGTGACAGGAAGTGGGGACGGCACAAAAAGCCTGGCATTGTCCTATAAGCAGACCGCTGGAGATGGCAGACCGGGAACCGTGGCAGTAGGGCAAAATCTCCTGAACCTGCAGCGGCTGTCCATAAACCACTCCGCTGAAGAGGACTGGAGGTCCTCCTTTGCGCAGTCCTGATGCCCAGCATCACCCATGGGAGCTTGTCACCCAGTTGCTGTCTTTAAGGCTGGCCCGCAGGGCAGCCTTCATTGACCTATGAAAACGTTCACAGAGTCCGTTAGCCTGCGGGTGGTATGCGGTCGTGCGGTGGAGCTTCACTCCAAGGCTCCGAGCGACGGCATTCCACAGCTCTGATGTGAATTGTGCTCCCCGGTCAGAGGAAATGTCTGATGGAGTGCCAAACCGGGCAACCCAAGTGCCGATAAATGCCCGTGTCATCTCAACAGCCGTCACTGACGTCAGTGGTACAGCCTCAGGCCAGCGGGTGGTCCTGTCAACCATGGTAAACAGGTATGTGAAACCGTTAGAGGGGGGCAGGGGACCAACCAGATCAACATTCACATGGTCAAAACGTCTCTCTGGAACGGGGAACCACTCTAACGGGGCTTTAGTGTGACGGTTCACTTTGGCCCGTTGGCAATCAACACAGGTGTGGGCCCAGTCCCTAACGTCCTTCTTGAGGTCGCGCCAAACAAACTTTGCTGCAACCAGTTTTTGTGACGCTTTCGAACCTGGGTGAGAGACCATGAATGGCATCAAAAACGTTACGTCTCCATCCTGTGGGGACGATGGCCGAGGACGCCTGTGAGACTCACACAGAGTGTGGTGCCGGCATCGCCAAAAACCACATTCTCAACTTTCAGCCCAGTAGTCAGGTCCTCAGGAGTTCCACTCCGGGTCTTGGTTCTGCCTGATTTCCAGATGGACTGCCCCTGTTACGGCCCGTGACAGGCAGTCCGCCAGTATTGTTCTTACCGCAACGTGCTGCAAGTCCGTAGTGAACTCCGAATGTAGGACGATGACGTTGCTGGCGGGCGGACCACGGCTCAGCTACCTTGGCCATGGCAAAAGTCAGCGGCTTGTGGTCCACAAAAGCAGTGAAGTGTCGCCTTCCGTAGGAAACGAAAATGTCTGACAGCGAGTAGAGACCCAACAGCTCTCGGTCAAAAGTGCTGTACTTCCACTCACTGGGCGTAACTGGACCAAAGAAAGCCCGGCTGCCAGGCTCCACCCACCCACTGCTCGTAGACAGCCCCGACAGCGTAGTCAGAGGCATCTGAGGTGATGGCGATGGGGGCTGTGGGAGAAGGTGAGCCAACAGGGTCTTTCGCTAGCTCCTTAGTGGCAGGCACGCCTTGTCCCTGCTCTCAGTCCGTCCACACCTGCTTGGGTTTACCTTTCAAGGCCTCATGCAAGGTTTGCATGAGCTGAGCGGCGCGAGGAATGAAGCATGGTAAAAATTCACCATTCCAGGAACTCCTGCGGTTTTGACAGTGAGGGGCGTGGGAACTGTGCAACCGCCTCCACTTTTGAAGGGGGGACTGCCCCGCTCTCAGTGACTCTGTGTCCTAGGAAGTCAATGGTGGAGAGACCAAACTGGCACTTGGCGGGTTGATAAGTCCATTTTGGCTAAGCCGCTCAAACAGGTCGAAGTGTGCCAGGTGTTGAGATTTTGACGTGCTCGCCACCAGATGTCATCCAAGTACACAAAGAAAAGGCAGTCCGCAAAACTGAGTCCATAGCGTTGAAAAACTGAGCTGCATTTTTCAGTCCGAATGGCATGCCAGGAACTCGAACAGACCAAACGTGTGATCACTGCTGTTTTTGGGAACGTCCATGGGGTGTACTGGCACCTGATGATATCCCCTGACGAGTCCACTTTGAAAAGATCACCTACCCGCAGTGTGTCAGAGAAATCCTGTATGTTCGGACTGGTAGCGGTCAGGTGTTGTAGCCTCATTAAGCCTCGGTAGTCCCGCACGGGCGCCAGCCGCCCCAGTTTAGGGGCGATGTGGAGGGTGACGCCCACGGGCTGTTGGAACGGCGGACTATACCAGGCGTTCCATATTTGCAAACTCAGCCTTTGCAACGGCAAGCTTGGTGGGGTTGAGGCGCCGAGCACGGGCGTAGACGGGCGGACCCGTTGTCAATATTGCTCCACACCATGCTTCTGGTAGATGCAGAGAAAGTGGGCTGCTGAGGGCTGGGAAACCGGCAAGCAGACGGTGGTCATCCGAACTGAGACATCTAACAGTCTACAGAATCCCCCCGCCGAGTCACGTATAAGAGCAAAACGTGACAGCATTAATCAAACGGCGGTTCTTTACATCCCCTACAGTCCATGGCACACAAAAATCGGCGCCGAGGAGGGAATGGCGACCTTGGCTGTAACAAAATCCCAGCCAAACCGCTGTCCTCCAACACAATTCAACGTACCTCTTCCATATGTGCGGATGGGCTACCGTTTGCAGCTTCCAGTGGGGGCCGTGCCACCGGTCAACATGTCAACGGATGCAGGCAGGACGCTCCTCTGTCCCCCGTGTCGCACAGAAAACGTCGTCCGGAGAGCTGTCACAGATAAAAGCAGCCTGCCGCAGGCGGCCGACGCTCATGGCCACTACTGAGCGCCGGCCCTGGCGTTTCCCGACCCGCCAAAACTGCATGGCGAACGGCATTTGCTAGCCTTGGGTCCGAACTTTGCATGGTAAAACACAAGCCTGAAGACCTTTGGGGACCTGAAGACTGCCCCTGGCGAGAAGTGGTTGCAGCGACGAGTGTGGAGTCTCCAGTGTCACAGGAGTGAAGCGCGCGGGAAAAGTCGCCGCCACACAATTTCCCTGACTCGCCAGAAAAACTTATCCGCCTCCTCAGCCATCTCCGCAGTCAACGATTGGGTGGTTTAGCTAGTGCAGCTCTAACTTGGGAAGCAGCTCCAGGAAAACTGACACGAAAGCAGTACGTCGTGTCTGTGCTCACCCAAAGGTCCAGCATTCGTGCCATTAGCTCAGACGGTTTGCTGTCACCCAGTCCTTGAAGAGAGAAAGCCTACTGGCTCTCTCAGCGTCCGACAGTTCAAATGTTTTCAACAGGTGAGCCTTGAGTGCTGCATACTCCCAGTTGCCGGAGGGTGTTTTAGCATTCACCACCCGGGATGCTGTTGAACTTCCGAGGGCAGACACGACATAGTAGTACTTCGTTGTATCCGCGGTGATCTCCCGCAACGCAAACTGTGCTTCTGTCTGGGCAAACCATGCAACGCCTGATTCCCAGAATTCGGGGAGTTTGAGGGTGACAGCGTTTGCGGTCATGATCGTGACGTGTCTCTGGATCCGTCCAGCAGACTAAGTCGGGTCACCAGTGTGGAAATTGCGGCAAGATGCAAGAGACAATTCTCACTTTGAGCACACGAAAAGCGTGGCTCTGTATTCAACAGGAGAAAACCACTGAATACAGAATAAGGCGCTACGCTTAATGCCAACCTAAACGTCCCACATCATCACGCCTTCACAACTTTTAAAGGGGCCGTGTTCCCTGACGGTTATTAACTGTGGTGACTCAAAGCAGTGAATTACATGTGTAATTCATTGGGGTGGAACAACACTTATCAACAAGGTGAATTATGTATGTCACAGTCACTACAATGGTGCGCATTTGCCAGCATTTGTTTTTGTTGTTGTTGTGGTGCGTGCAGGCTATTCCTTTTTTTGTCAGTCATCTCATATGCTGTGTCTCAATGATCCTATCCTGTCCTGTTCATGGTAGCCTACTCGTGGACATTGTGCCGTCATCACGTACTGTAGTAGGGGGGCCCGCCTTGATAATCCTGCATAAGGTCCCGGTGTTGGCTCGTTATGCCACTGCGTCCTGTATATGTTAAATCAAATTTGTGTGATGTTAAGATATGCTCTACAAGACATGCTCCCAGAGTTCCTAGAGTAATTAACCTTCAGAGATAACCCCTTTGTGTCATTGGACTTTTCTTCTCTCTGTCAATGTCAAGATATTATCAGTTTCTGGTCAAACTTTTTTATGTTGTTGCTTTTTCAACACAACCAATTATGTATTATGTTTCCAGACCACACACGCACACACACACACACACACACACACACA
>NC_045738.1:5904565-5936442 GCF_008692095.1 Etheostoma spectabile | reverse complement strand
CACACACACACACACACACACACACACACACACGT
Organism: Etheostoma spectabile; assembly: GCF_008692095.1. Taxonomy (NCBI): domain Eukaryota; kingdom Metazoa; phylum Chordata; class Actinopteri; order Perciformes; family Percidae; genus Etheostoma; species Etheostoma spectabile. The sequence continues at coordinate 5,936,407 of NC_045738.1, read as the reverse complement.
AGGACTTACACATTTAACTAAAACACTGTGAATGATTTCTGGATTAAGAGCGAAATTGCAATCCTATAGATCTTGCCAGACGTAACAATAGCATTCCAATTTCAACATAATTAGATTTTATAATTAGGAGACAAATGGATCTTTCTGAACATAGTTCTGAACATAAGTTAGACAGAGGCATGCTGAGAAAAAGTGTACCAGCAGAGAGAGACTATCTATACAGAAGACGGTATGCTATTAGAAAAAGAAGCCTTATAAAAAGGCCGCTCAGCTTCTAATGCCAGGTGTCCCTCGGTATTTACACCTTTAATCTTCTCAGTGAGAGGTCTAAAACTTCTTGATCCCTGATTAAGACCCTCAACTAATTTTACTTTGGCTGTGTAATGAAGCTGTAAAAGTCCCAAATGTGATTGGAAAGAAAATGAGTCCTTCGGTGATGTCAGTATGTAGCTATGCTTTCAAAATGCTATAAAACTCATCTCTAAACATATAGAATTTAACCACTAAATGCAAATTAGAAGCATAAACACCCTGAGGAGGATTACAAAGTGAAGAAAATGTTTTCTCGCTCAATTATTTCTTCTTGTAAGACCTTTACAGAGACAAGTTTGCACATTTTATGGTAGATATTATTACACAAGAGTGCAGCACTTATAAAATGTTAAAAAGTAGACACCTAAGAAAGGATTGTTACATTTTCTGACCTTTAACTAAATCACATAGGTCTTTGAAAGCAGATAAAACCTTTATACTAAGGGCCACCGTGAAAATGTATTTGAAGTGCATTTATGGCCTGTGGAAAATTATCCGTCTTTTAAGCTGAGGTGTGGCAAAAAGATTCATTTTCACTCACCAAAAACACTGTTGGAAACAGTTTTGTCTTACTTTTCCTCAGCTACTCATAGCATCTCAAAGCATTAAGTATTTTATTACATGAACAAAACTAAAGAATGTTGTTCTTTATTGCATTATTTGTCAAATAAAGTATGTAGTTGATGTGAGTTCCAATGATTGGCTTTAGAGGATAAATAGCACACCAGTCTATGATATGGATGGTTCAATGTGCTACATAATTGATTGTGGGCATTTCATTTGGTGTTTGATGTCTATGGTTGTCAGTGCTCAAAGGAGAATACTAAGTACTTGGAGAACTAGGTCATCTTAGATGAAGTTAAGCTGTAAAATGAAAAATAGATACATAGAGATAAATTAAAGACATGTCTCATATGCATTGCTCACATTGGCTCTTTGTGTAAATGTTAATGTAAAATAAAAAAATTTAAAAACAATTACTACTACTACTACTGGAAGAGGAAATAAAGAAAGAGAAGAGAAGACAAAAAGAAAAAGAAAAAATTGGCCCTTCATCATGACAGTTGAAAATGTCCAGCACTGATAAAACATCAACTCAAATCGAGTTGAAGTCAAATTGCTCCACAGCCCTCAAAATCTCTCATCTTAATTCTCAGTGAGTTTGAGCTCGCAGCCATCTGTAGCTGCATACCCTCTAGTTCATTCTGCATGGCTCTCACAACTGTACATGTGAGGAGGAGATGGAAGTAGCCTGTAGGCTCTTCCAACCAACTGGGGCAGAATCGCAACTGAGGCACAGCAGGGTGCAGTTATATCTGAAGCTTCGTTAATGTTCAGGGTTACACCTTGCATTAACTGCCGATCAGTGAGTCCGCTACAGGCATAGCATATCTCCGAAATGTTTATTTATCATGGTACTTGTGTGTTTCGTTTCAGGTTCAAGATTTACTATGAAGTAAAGCTAAATTTAGAAATATGTAGTTTGGAGTTTTAAGGAACCGTTAGGCTAGTTATTATTGTGATGTGTGCATTAAATTAAATTAAGAACTAGTAAATATCAATCAAGAAAAAAACTGCAAGCAATGTTTTTCCTTTTCGCTCAGGAGTCATGCCCAGTGTTAGACCACTTGAACTTGTATGTGGATGTTCATTCAGAATCCACATTAGTGTGCATGGCCCTTATTCGTCTGGCCAGCAGCCATACATAACAAATGAAGTCCTTGCTCACCATCTTCCAGTAGCAGCCCTGTTTATCTGCCAGTAGAATGTCCTTATTCTGCAGATTTATTAGAATTTTTCTTGAATCTACTAAGTTGTCTTCAACAGCAGAATTACAGGAGTTCTCAAAAAAAAGTTTGTGAAAAGGTACCAAATGCTTTGCAGGGCCCAAAGGCTCCATTCTCTGTATTCTTGGAGTGTTTTCATGTTAAATTTAAATTTGCGCAGAAAGGTCTGACAAAATGTGCTGTAGCATTTTCCCTCAACAGTTGTGACTTTTTAAAGTTTGGAAGTAGCAGTATTTCAATGCCTAGTACATATATTTCAACATTATGTAGCAAAATAAATAAAAGAAGTGTCTAAGTCATCTAAGTCATTTCATCTCCAGCCTCTCGTGTCATTTGTTCAAAACTAGACAGCTGCTGCTGTTATTCAGAGTCAGTGGTTGACGCTCCCACTTTCATAGTCCAATAAAAACACAGATGCCTGCTACAGACAGCACTGCAAGCATCGCCACCAATTTCTTGCAGAATTTATTGTGTTGTGGTGCTTTGTGTTCTCCTTTTTAATGTCTTGGATGCACACGAGGAACTCATCACAGTTCACACAGGGCACGGTGATTGAACCTGCTGAGGGTTTCTTCAAATTGCTTTTTCTTTGGCAAAAGCTAATTCTGAACTTTCGGAAGAGAGAGAAAGAGAGAGTTATAGGACAGCGATCTGCGGAGAGAGACACTGGAGTGATCGAAAAGGCCATTGCTGGCCTGTTTGTATGACTCGGTGGAAAATGTGCTTTAGTGAGTCTGGCTGTTTGGAAGCTAGAGGTGCTTCCCGGGGTAAGCTCAAGCCCATTCTTAAACCCTCACCTCCCTCACAATGGGCCAATAGTTTAATTAGCTTTCTAACAGAGAGGGTTGGCAGCCTTCCCTCTCTCTGTTCTCCCCAGGACTTCTCACCTCAAACTCTATCCCCTACTGGTTGGCTGATGTCCAACAGACATTGTGTCTCCTTATGATTTTTCTCTCTTTCCCTCTCTATCTCTCACTGTAGCAAAACACTTTACATCTATGTTTTGCCGCACGGCAGTGAAATATGCATCTTGCGAATTGGATATTAATGGATTTTTTTATTAACGTCTGACATGTGTGACTCCAAACTGGGACAGGATGGTAATTTGTTCAAAATGGTATTTCCCATTCAGAAAGTCTGAGTCTGTCTTCAAAGTGCTGTGACTGAGACATGGCTAATCAAGTTAAACAAGGCTTTTTGTTCCTGCCACCTTCACTTGGCCTAACGTGGCTGGAGCATGGGTTTGTCCTCGTCTCGTCTTCTCTCATTGCCGATGCCCCCATCCAGCTCGCTGCAGCCCAATCCTCTCATTTCTCTCTTCACATGGTGTCGACAGCAGACACTGATTGGTCCCCAAGAGACCACTCTCATACACGCTTTTTCATTATCTTTGAAAACAAAAGCATGACCCAAAATCAGCCGGGGCCTCCACGTAATGCTGGTGTTTTTCTTTGTATCTGGAATTCATCATGACTGGAAATATTCAAACCACAGATTGATGTGGAGTGTCAGTGGGCTTAACTTTTAGTTCTACACATTCCACATCTGCTGCAAGGACCGGCTGAACTAACAAAGTCTAGTCTTTCACTCTGGATCTTTCAGACATTCACATTGCAGTGTAGGAGGAGCAGTACAGGGCAAGTTAGGTGGCCGAACACTAAACCAATAACAGTTAAAATCCACATATACAAGCAGTGACATTTAACAGAACCCTTTTAGACTTGAGGTCAGTGTAATCACTTCCTTGCTTCACCTCTCAAGAATTGAGGATGGAATAAGAATTAATAGAGAGTGCCATGACTGGATAGCATTAGGTTTATTTGGTGTTTCTCCGATTGAGTGTGAGAGGACATTTTCCTGTGCGATTGCTGGATGTCTATTCCCATATCTTTACACGTCTATCTTTGTTTGAGTGACGGCCTGTCTGCGCGGAATCTCTGCAGCAGCGTATAATGCACATACAAATGAACAGACAGAAGCAAACATGCAGACACTCAGGAATGCATATATGAGGACACTCTGGACTGACCATTTGGCTCCAGCCACAGTGAGATTGATGCAAAATACCACACGACTGAGCAGGTGGCAGCTGCACCAGGAAGTAGGTCCACAGCAGGCCAAAGCACCATGTGCTCATAAGAGCTGGCCGGATACTTGACGATCAGGTGGAGGTTGGCGGCTGGTTGGTTGGCAGCCCAGAAAGAGTGGCAGAGCAGGTGGAAGCTGGAAGGAGGAAACTGTTGGGTAAAAAAAAGGGTAAATAAGCATCTCTCTTTAGTTGAGTTTGAGTTTTTGCCCTCTGAAGCCTTTGATTCATTTTTCATTTGTTTTTTTGTTAACGTTGCTGTCAGTCAGGTTAGCATTGCTGTTTGGAAATTGCTCCATAGGACATTCACTGAGTGCCCAGAGCCATCCGGAACCGGGTTGCCTGTTTTTACAAGAATGGAAGCTGGTCCCTCAGTGTAAGTTCACACACTAAGTAGGTGTGTTTAGTTCGCTTCTCCTTTCTTTTCTGTTTTGCACAACGGCCATTTTTGCGTCTATAAAATGTGAGGCATTGCACTGTAGTAATAGTTTACGGTACATGCCATGGACACTACTTTTTCATTTTGTTATGGGAATGATTGAGTGTCTACTTAATGTGCTCAAACCATACCCTCACAATCTGGATGTAGCAGATTAGCTTTTGAGTGTTAAACTTTTGATAAGTAGGGCTTCTGGGTAGGTCACCGGGTAGTAGAGCGTGCGCCCCTATACAGAGGCTTAGGCTGAAACCCATTTCTCCATCTTACCCCTACCCCTTACCCCTAGCCCTTGGCCCTTGAAACCAAGTGGTAAGGGCTAGGGATGAAAACATAACAATATAATAATGTATCATGTATTAGTCCCGCAAGGGGAACATACATTTTACACTATTGTTATTACACACTCATGCTCAGTACCTATACATGCACTAATAGAGAGATGAGGGGGCTGCCCGTGGAAAGGCACCCCGAGCAGTTGGGGGTTTGGTATCTTGCTCAAAAGCACCTTGGCATTGCCCAGAAGGTGAAATGGCACCTCTCCAGCTACCAGTTCACCACCACACTTTGGTATTGGATTGAACTAGAAACCCTGCGGTTCCCAACCCAACTTCCTACTGACTGACCTACTGCTACCCACCACATACCCCTATGAAATGGGACACCACTTGGTTACATCACCATACAGTATTGTTGCTCAAAAACGTCCAAGATGCCATCTGCAAGTGTGTCTATGTCAATTGCGTGGATTTTTAAAACGGTGTCATACACATTTATATATTTATATATTTCATAGTTATTTTATGTTCACTTTGGTGGTGCAGAGGCAAATGTTATCTGTGTAGTACTTAGGTCTTTTTGCAATACACATGTGCATATACGCACATGGTGTGTTGTATACTGTATCTGTTTCATTTATCACCGTTTTGAATGTCATTGATGTTCCTTGACATTTTGTTAACAAAAATCTGTCTTTATTGCCCAATAAATTAAACATAACAGGCAAAAACATTACATAAATATATTATATTACAGAACCATTATCAACTAGTAGAACCATAACTTACATGTCACACGCATAAAAAGGCACTCAAATGTGTAAAGCTAAAACAAGACACACAAGACCACAAACAAACCAATTAACTTCAGGTATTCTGATATTCCAGATCAGTCTGATGCTTGTTGGCCAATAACCCTTCCCTCACATTTCTTACATCAGTGTCCCGTAACCAACAACAATATACATGTGCATGAACAGGAATTAATTACAAATGATTACAATAATACAGTACCAATGCAACAATGAATGGGTACAACATGAATACATGATTTAAGAAACTTCTGCTCGTTTTCATCCCGAAAGTGGATCAGCTGCTGTGTCCTGCGCCCCTGTGTGATACAGGACGGTATATGTAAAGCACAGAACGATGTCTCCAAAGCAAGTAGTGTTGTGCACTGATATCAAATGAAATTCCCTGCTAATGGTTAAAACTGTAGACATGTATACAGTCCATTCAAGGCAGAGAAATGCGGGACTGTAATGCAAATCATCAATGTAATGTAACCTTAGCAGTTAGTGATTTAAAAAAAAGTTTAAATTAAGAACATGGTTGTATGTATGTATGTGCAGGACTTTTATAGAACACAAAACAAGACAGTCGTAATTTTTAAATCAATTAATCAAGCCGACAATACTTACATTTATGGGTCTCTCTGGTCGATATGGCAGCCATTGTTGCTTGTTGCGCAATAAACCCTCGGTTTCAAGTAAGCTTGCGTCCTCACTCGGTTCCGAGGGCCATGTACCCCTTCATCTTACCCCTAGCTCTAGGTCAAAATGATTACTGGGACGGCACTTACTCTCGCGTGAACGCTCAGAACCTAGGGGAAGGGGTAAGATAGAGAAACGAGATTCAGCCTTAGTCCAACATCACGGCCGCAGGTTCTGTTCCGACCTGCAGCCCTTTGCTCCCTGTCTCTCCCCTTTCATGTCTAAGCTGTCTTGTCAAAAATAAAGGACTAAAATACCACAAAAAAATCTTTAAATAGAAAAGAAAAAACTCTTGATAAGTAATTAATATTCATGTTTTTTTTTCCCCTTCCCAACTTAAACTTTGATTGCTGCCTATGTTGTTGTGAATATTTAATGTTACAGAGGAAGACTTTGCAGAGAAAAAACTGAAAATATGATTTAAAAACATTCTCAAAATATGCCCAGGTTCAGCAGACACAACGCTACAATTCAGCTTCACTGTAAGCCAATAATTAAACCGTTAAAATCCTGGCTGGTTTAGAAGAAAAACTGGCTTGTGAATGCTTCCTAATTGTCAATATTTACATATTTTTTTCCACCCAGTACATCACATGCAAATTACCTTTCTTGCATGTGTTCGACACAGCTTCGAGGACTATATTATATTCCACAAAACTGTCTGTGCCTGTGGTGTTAGTGTTTTGGTGATAATAAAACAGCACAACTTCTTAACCCTTGTGTTGTCTTCCCGCTAACCATGAACTTGTCCTTCCTGGTCAAAATTGAAAATTAATTAATTGTGTTTTACAATGTTTTTGATGCTTTTTCTGATTTATTTGTCACTTTTTTTCATGCTTTTGTTGCTTTTAAAAAAAACCCGGAGCTGGTTTAATAATAGGTTTTACACTTATTCTTGGAATTCATGGTCAACAAACCTCATTTATATCAAACTTTTTAGTTACAAAGGCAGATATTATGAACTATTTGGACTAATAGTTAAGATCAGAGGATGTTGAGTGGATCACAGATGGATATATGTCAAAGTTTAGTCCTGATACTGGTTTGAAACCATTAAAAAAAGTTATTCAAATGCTATAAGATTAAATAAAACACCCCAAAAATTCAGTGAATGTAATCATTAATTGTATCTGAAGAATATTGTATGGAATCATCCATGTTATTTTTGGACAATTTGGTTTAAAGAAATCCATATTTCTGATATGAAATACTTTGAAACGGGTCAGTTTGACCCAAGGACAACACAAGGGTTAAGTTCTAGTAAATATGGTAAACTGGTTCCAGATCAGGGATTAATTACCCAGAAAACAAAAAAAATGATGCGATATCTGCCCTTTGTCTCTTCGTTATTGATGCAAAGAAAAAGAGAAGAAAACACGTGTTATGCTACATGCACAACAGGAACAATAGGTTGTGAGGGAGAAAGAAAGAACTGAAATGTTCCCCTCCACTCCTCTCCCTTCATGTGATCCTATATGTGGGTTAGTGGAATTGAAAGGCTGCAGGTTGCGAAGACAGCAATTGGCTGCCTTTGTGTTAGTGGAATTGACAGGCAGCAGAGCGGTGAAGCTGCTACGGGGTATGTGGTTTAGCAGACTTGATAGACACCAGTTTGTTTTTTTCCCCTTGTGAGTCGGAGCGCTACAGGCAGTTTGATTAGGATGCACAGTCAAATGGAGTTGGCTCAGCTGGTCAGGAGTTGCACGGAATTGGCTAAGGTCAGTCAGGATGGGAAATAAGAGTTTATGTTTGTGTGGGAGATTGGTTGTTTACCTGAAATAATTGTGGACGTTAGATCCAGACACTGTACTCATGGTCTTTAAACGAATCCAGAGACCAATCACTGAGCTTGATCACACTGCAGTCGGTTTGATAGAAATCACATAAGAATGACCAATCTCTGAACCGGGAAGTGGCTTTCTAACTGGGGCTGCTAGCCAGTGAATGAATCAATATTTACTCTAGCTGTTCGGTTGTTACAACAACACACAGGAAATGTCAACAGGTGGAAATTGTCAAGTCAACACTCTCTGCACTAATGCATATTTTCCACTGCAGCTCTTAAACCGAGGACCTGGAGGGGCTAGCTCGCTAGTGAGTAGTACATTCACGATTAAATATGCGTTTTGTTTTTGACACATCATAATCACAGAAAGCACATTTGGATTACATCATAGTGTAGAGAATGTAATAATAATATGATTCATAACGCTAGGATGGATTATGAATCATTATGATTAGGTCATAACATATTAGTATCTAAATTAAAGAAATCCATTATTTCTTAAGCGAGGTGTGTAATATAGTGTAATATTTATTTCCTTTTTAATGACTACTAAAACTGTTCTCAGGGGACATATTTTGGATCAGGTTATCATTTCTTTTATCCAAGGAATTACTCATCAGGTTTAAGCCTTTTTGGGTTACATCATCAACAAAACGTATGCAGTATATGAAACTACTGGACTCAAATACTACTTTAAAATATGTCACTGCTACATCCGGGTAAAAATAATGCTACATATCTGCTTTACTACAGGCCAGGAAATTAATGTTGGCATGTGCTTTCATAAAAATCCATTTTATTTGCAAAGGCTCTTAGGGTAAGGGTAATTCAATAGCTTTGTAAGTAAAAGTGATTTTGATCAACCTTGGATTTTAGGCTTTAGAAAATATTGACTACTGTTCAGGTGTGCAGTCTGTCTTATTGTGCATTTCCTTTACCATATGCATCCACGATTAATAGGACGGCAGCTACTAACTAACGTATTAATGTATCAATCTTTTCTTTAAATTACCAATATAACCTTATTTTATAAAATGTCATAAAATGGTTTAAAACAGCCATCCCAATTTCCCAGAGCCCAGGCAACATCTAATGCTTCACACACAAACAGTTTTAATGTCCATCAGATCCCAGAGCTCAAGTTGGTCTTTTGAAAGTCCATATTTTTTTCTGACCATCAGTTCAAAACCCTGAAATATTTAGTTTACTATGATATATGACAAAGACAAGCAGAAAATTCCCACATTTGAGAATATTTGGCATAATTACGCGATTATCAAAACAACTGCTGAACAATTTTGTGTAGATTAACTAATCAATAAATGGACTTCAGCTCAAGTTTAAACCCGAAGGAACTCAATGTGTGTTATATAAGAAAGGCTCAAACCAGTAAAAGCATTTACGTAAACACTTAAACACTGCTGAATCAAAACAACAAGTGCAAAATGCAAAATGTCAAATCTTATTACATCGTCACAATATTGTATATGTATCAGTTGCAAATGAGTTTTTATGTCTCTTAAATCTAAAAAAAAAAACATTCACGAAGAGATGAAAAACAATGCAAAGTGGAGATGAATTCACTGCAATCCAGTCCTATCTGAAAAAGACATCAATTTAAAAAAAAGAGCACCATTTTGAACTAAAAAGGATGATAATGAACTCCTTATCAGCAATGTGAACTGAAATTTATCCTGCTGCAGGGGGCTGAAGACCCAGAGGAACTGGGAAGTGGAATAATTGATGTTTTCTTTTTTTCACTAAGTACGAGGAACCGGAGACAACAAGCTCAGATTGCCTTTGTTTTAGCGTCCTCGTTTTCCCTTTGTGTTGCCCTCAGAATAGCACAGAAAGGGTTGCTATTGGAAGAATTACATACTTTAATAACACTTTTGACTCTTATTCCACTGACATGACTGATATTTTAATCATCAACCCACCATTGAAGATAAAATATTGTACCAGTCCTTTAAGTGAGGGTAAAATTAATTTCAAGACGAATCACGGCCGACTTGTATCTTAGGATTCAGTGTGAATACTGTAGGAAGCCTTTGTGTCATTGTTCACCCTCAAAGATGAAAAGGGAAGTGTTCTCGAACTGTGTGCCTTTCCTTCATTTTAATTACTGTACATGCAGAGATCTGAGGAGCAGTCAACAATAGTCCTCATGAATCCACCGAATTTAAAAGAAAACAAAGAGAGAGGAAGGAAACGGAAAATAAATGCATCCGGCGGAATATTTTGCAGCACCCTCTCAATCCCGGAAGTGGAACGCCAAGGATATAGACTATGAGTGATTGAATGTTATATTTCCACACAGTTATTTATCACTAGCCTACAGTAGCTCCTTCAGTTAAGGAGCTAAATTATTTTGAAAGTTAAAAGTTTAAAGGTGTTAAAATATGTTTATTTTGTCATTTAAAGTGACAGCGATAGGATCTTAACATAGTGTAATTCGACTGGGAGATTGGCAGTTGAATCAGGCTCTTTAGATTGAATCGCAATCGCCGCTACACATTTTCTTGCATTTGTTTTGACTGTTGTGGTGTTTGTTGTAGCTTCATCGTCTGCTTTACGCTTACATGCCAGTCCTGTCACAAACTTGCAAATATTGCTTGGTCCAGTGCAGCATATAGCATATAAACAAGTTTGGGAACCACTTCCTTGCAGTGTCTCTACAGGGAGCTGAGTTATATCTGAGCTATATTAGCCGCCACTTGTATGTCACACACAAATCTCTGACCGAACTGTTGGAGGTTGAGTTGTATTGTGGGTAATGCTGGCACCAGGTTTTGACAAGGAATCAGAATCTGTGGAATAAAAAAGATATCTGGTTCTTCTGCAAGGATTTCAATTTTTTTTAAATTTTTTAAATGTAACTGTTCGTAGACAATGTTACGCTCACACCATCTTAAATTCTTTGTGCACTTTTAGTTATTGAGTTTAAACAATTCAATATTGTAATTTTCTTTAAAGATATTGGGGGGACAGTGTTGCATTTATGTCTAAATAAAGGGGAGAGTCCAAAGAAAATATAAGCTATGCTGGGAGGGTCATCCTTTTTAAAGCGCCCATATTATGCTCATTTTCAGGTTCATAGTTGTATTTTGAGGTTGTACCAGAATGGTTTCATTTTCAAAAAACACCATACTTTTGTTTTACTGCACATTGCTGCAGATCCTGTTTTCACCCTGTGTTTTTAGGTCTCTGTTTTAGCTACAGAGTGAGACATCCCACTTCTATACCCACTTTGTTGGGAGTTGCACTTGTGCAGTAGCTATTTAAGATCACATCAACTAGATAACTTTCTCCAACTTTGGTCAGTACAAGGCAGGATTAGCTGGGAGACTTCTTCTAAACGAGGGCAAACTTGTGGAATCCCTGCAGAACAGGGACATGTAAGTAGTTCTTTTGTAGATTATGGTGAACTAGTGTGTGTTGTAGCAGTGTTTTGCTATTGAGAACTAGCTAGCATGCGCTACGGTTAGCCACCTCGTCTCGGCCATCTCGACTAGTCACGTAGAAAGCCGTGGAGATTTTGAACAGCTCACTCGGAGACTGAAGGCAGAGGACATTCAGAAACCTGATTTAATCTTTTCCCCAAGTTTGTATGCATGTGGAAGCATCAGATACACAAAATAACACCCCGAACCCCAGAAAAATGATTTCTTCATAATATGGGCACTTCAAGAAAAAAAATGGAACAATAAGGTTCAGTACTTTCATACAGCCCCTTATTTTCTTACAGCATATTTCACTGTAGTCTACCCTGAAGCTCAAACCTCGACTAACCTGTTCACCTTCTCCAACTCTTTTTCTTCTCAATCTGTTCCCTGGCCCTCTCTGTGTGACTGGGCCCATCCAGCCACCTGGGTTGGGTTATTAATGCCCGCGGAGGCAGAGAGATGATTTCATTGCGTATTCAGGTGTGGGGATGGATGGCTTTCAGAGGCAGCCAGGGAAGTGCTGGGGAGGAGAGCCTCTGTAGAGAATAAATATACCTGTCTCCAGCTGATGCATCAGGCCACATTCAGTCCAATGCAAATCAGCCACTCTCCTCCCCCTAACTGCCTCCAGTATTACTCACCCGTTCCCAGCTGGATCCTCACCAGCCAGACACTCAGTCACAGGAGACTCAGATGAGGCTTTCTGTGTTGGAGTGGAAGAACTCTCAGGTATGGACTGTCTTCCCAGCATGGTTTAGTGCTCATTTGTTGACGATGATACGGCAAGCATCCGTGTCTTGTCCTCATGCTGCATGTCTCAGGTGACTTTACAGGTCCTGGTGTTCATTACCCATCCTGACTGCCAGATGATTAAGGGCTGAGGCTGGAGTTGACATTAAAGCAAAGGTTGTGAATGGTTTCTCGAAGCGCACACATCCACTTTTAGTGTTTTTGTTATAAATGAGAGACTGGGTTTTAAGTGTTTTGGTCTGTGTCTCGAAGTTGAGTGGTTGGTTTCCGTGTTTCAGAAATCTTCTTCGACAATAAGGACTGAATTAATATTTTTTTCCAGGGCCACATGAGTACACAGCTGTGCGTCATCACTCTTACTTTGTCTGATGTTTAATTTTCCACTGAACTACTCAGCTACGTGTTATTTTCCAACTTTGACCCTAATTTCCAATTTTTTTAATGTATTATTTAAAAAAGAAATTCTTTGACATTTTCAGAAATAGACATTTATTTTCTTGCAGAGAGTTTGATAAGAAGCCAAGCAGCTTTTCATTTTTATCTTTAATACTGGAGGCCAGGGACGTAGAAAAGAGGGATCCCAGAAAATACTATAATGCGCCACAGAAATGTCTCCACAGCAGGCAAACACCAATCTTCCTGACCCACCAATAGGTCTACTGTGTAGCTGGCAGGTGAATTTTGCCCTCATTTGCATACACTTTTTTTTTTTTCCCTGTAACGCCTGGAATTCCACATTGCCTTGTGAACCCATTCAATCGTGTCCTATAGAACATAATTGGGGCAACCTTTATGTCATGTCACGCCGTAACTTGTAGAATTTGTGGAAGTGTTTTTTCAGCATGTGTATTGCACGTCGTGACTTAGAGCTACATTATATAAAACTAGTGTGGCCAAGGTAAATAAGGTTTTGTTTTTAAAACAGCCAGAATGGTCCTTTAAAAAGTTTAAATGACACCTTCACGTGCAGAAACATCAGTCATCATTCATTTGTAGACTTAGTCTGCACAGAACAGATTAGGACACATTCTGTTTTTATTCTTTTACATTTTCTTTTTCACTTGTTTAATAGTGTATGGAGGGTTGGGTGATATGATGATATACAGTGCGAGACTGTGAAAAATATGTAGACCATCACAGATTTTGCGGTAACATTTTTGCCATGGGATTCTTGCTGTAATGTCTCTGGTGTATTAGGCCACAACAGTGTTTCAAATTAATGAGTAGGACTGATTTATGGCAGTATTGTTTTTTATATACTGTAGTTTTTGCATTATGACAAAAACTTCTGTAGTTGCCATGTGTTTAACTTGCTGCATTAGCCAAACACAGACATTCCCATCTATTTTTTGTAATCCATAAACATTTTTCACAATTGACAGTTTTTCTGAAAATTATATATTGACATTGTGTTCATTGTCATTTTATACAATTCTATTTTCTGTGATATTTGAGGGGTTTTCTGTTGCCCACCCCACCCCACCTTGCATTAAATTTATATTTTTGCATTTTCAAATCCTATTCCAGACCTGGACGAGTCTCGTAACATTCTAAGGGATTACATTGTTTTATGCCCCCAATAAACCGTTGTCCAGGGGCCCAAAATTTCACAATTAATTTTATCACCTGAGCTAATTTACAGCAGTATTCTCACTTTTTTACAACGTCTGTGAGTGGATCATATGACAATTTGGTACTATTAATTTGTAATCTGATAAGTGTTGCCCTATGGTGTTGGACTCTGCTGTTTTATTCTGCTCACTTGCTGTTCTAATCTTTTAGAAGCCAGTGAAAAGATTAACTGCAGTGTTTCAGATCAAAGGATTGGTTTCTGTATTTAATGACAGATCATTCCTTTTCTTTGAAATATTAGAAAAGAGAAAAAAGGAACATTTTGAGATCGCACAGTCTACTCTTTATTTATGTGGTCTTGACTGGGGCTCTGTTTTAAAATATACACAACTGTTGTTGATACTATGGGGTATGGCTCAGCCACTTCTTTGTTTTCATGCTCTCCCTATTCTGCTGTGTTTGATTTATTCAAGTGGAAAGTTGTTGGAGTGGTAGCACCTCAAATAAGCTTAGGCCAGCGTCATTTGGCTTAAAACATGCAATATTCAATGTGCATAGCTGACACCCAAATGAGCAAGGCAAGGGATAATACAACTAAACACAGAGAGAGATACCAAATCTAATTTGAAGGGCTACATGTGACACTAAAGACTGAGAAACACTCACAGCTTTGATGAACTGCACATATAAAACTAAGGAACATTTTTATGTGTCCCCACGCATGTGGTGGCAAATTGGAGTGTCTGGTAAACAAGTTGCCACCTTCTTTTAAGTCCTTATGAAATCAAAAGAGGAGCTACTGCATCCATCCTCTAACAGTGTGGCGCATTGCTTCCACAGTCTGAACCTGAAGTTAATTTTGGTTTGCAATAAAGTCAAAGAGGTTGTGTATTAATGTATTTATGCAGTGGTTGGTTTACAGTAAACACTGAGATAATTGTTTAAACATAGTGACACAACCCAAAACAGATTTACTTATTTATTTATTTGATCAGAGTCTGTGAAACAATCCTCATCTGACTCAGGTATTCCTCCTCACTGTGCAGGGCTGTACAACATCGTGCAGGGCACAATCAGCAGGCTGGTTTGACACGTCTTAGCTGTTTCAACAATATTTTCTACTGGTATTGCATCCTTGAAACTAAACTTCCTGACTTGAATTATTCATCTAATTCTTCCATTATGCTCCCAAGAAGAGATACAGCATGTTCTTTCCATAGGCCTACAGTACCTTTATACATGCAAAATGCTCGCGAGCCTGGCAAGTACATCAGACACAACAATTAGCAGTCTTTTAAACAATTTAATGACACGGGCCCTATGAAATGCATTAATGTGTTCCCCAGAATTTGTTTCTCCAAGGACAACCTAAGTAAGTTTTTACTAGTATTTAAAGGGGAACTATGCTGTATTTTTAGCTTAATTTACCTTAATTGAACAGCTTCGGAGTCATTGGAATGGTTAGATGACTTTTTTCGAGTTGAATGGTAGTCGTCTCGCCCCCTGGTGCCTGTGAGCCGAAAAACCACCCTTGCAACTTTCAGCCGGCTGGTTGCCGGACTCAGCGTCAGAAACTATTGCATGATATCAGGTCTCGCAATGTAACGAAGTGCTTCACAGCACTGCACACATACGGCCATTCAGGAACCAGCTTACAAGGTAGCGATGGAGTTTTTCACACCATTGTCATGTTTGAGCTGGCGAAAAAGAAAGCGAATGCTAGAAACGCATCGATGGAAGAACGGAGAAAAAGGAAACGGCGGATTGACCGAGCGAGGCGACAGACACAAGTAAACATAGGAGCTGCCAAATATCTATTTCGAAGCTGTAGGGGGAGCTCTACAGAGAAACTTATGAGAAAATAGCAAAGAAATGGCCAAAACTGCATAGCGCCCCTTTAATTTGAAGGAGGATTTATATCAGCTAACAAAAGCATGAAGAACTGACCAAACTGGGAAACATGTCTTAACCTCAGCCATAAAATTTTGGCAGTGTCTGACTTTGCACTGGTCATTGCACTAAATTATGATGTAATTATTCAGGTAAAAAATGGCCACTGACACCCCACACACCCATCGGTCCTCCAGAAAGAGCTGAGGAGGGAATGTGTTTTGTCATGATAGATGAGCTGGATCCCTCCCGGTGTGTTGTGAGGAGATGACATTCCCGGGCAGTGCTGGCCGGGCTTCTTTCTTCTGGATGATGAGACTCTTGTAGGGAGGAGTCTGCAGGCTTCATTTACTGAAGCAGCGGGGAATAATATAGTGCCAGCGTTTGGATATGTCAGGTCCCATATCTCTGGCTGTTCTATTAGAAATAGACCCCAGTGCGGGGCAATTAACCCCTGGCCTCAGCAGCAGATCTGTTCAGTAACAGCCCAGTACGGGGCAATAAATCAAACGCAGAGGAAGAGAAACCCACACTCCCTCCTCTGCTGGTTGGCTGCTAGTATAACCCAATAGGCCGAGCTTACATGATCGTAGATATGCTCTGGTGTTATCGTATCACGATCATTGAATGTGCAAAAGGTCGTTTGTAGACAAGGGCACCCTGAGTGTGTTTGTGCCGCAGTGAATACATCATCTGGAGAAAGTTCAACACATTGGATCAACTGTAACCATTTAAAGCGAACAGCAACAACCTATTTAGTATATTCTGGCAAGGTGCAAATGGTTTTCTATAGGATGGCATGTCAAGGTTAAAGGTTTTATTTACCTTATTAGGAGGTTTGCTGCTGTCTGAAAGAGCATGCAGCAAGAGCCTATCGTCTCCAGCTATACATGTAACCAGTTCGATGTAACGGTTTCTTCTTCTGAGATTTTTTACTGTTACAAATATAGGTTCATAAGCACCAATTTTTATTGAATAGTAGCACCACTAATGAAGTTCTGTTAATTCAGTAAAAAATACAATGCATTTTCTAAAGCTCCTTACACAATAAAAGCTTCCAACTGACTTAGTGGTGGAAAACTAATATGTAAAATGTTCAGCTTGCATCAGGAGTAATGTATAACAAGCTATGGTGGAGAAAACTCCAAACCGCAGTCATTATTCATCACAGCCACACTGAGCCAGTAAGTTTAGTGCAGGAGGCAGCTTGGTTTGGGGAAGGAAACTATCACTGTTTGGTCTCTGGGACCAAGCAGGCGCACAGCGGTGCGGGTCAGCGCAGTTATCCCCTGCAGTTAAAATGCAAGTATTCATGGCTTGACACAGCACAGTGCACTTACAGCAAGCTATATGGAACTTAAGGAAAAACGTCCCAAAAAAAGATGAACTGGGTTTTAAACTTGAAGCTTTTTGACTTTTTTGTTTGTTTGTAGCATCGAGTACAAAGAACTGTCAGATACCAAAAGTTGGCACCAAATGCTTGATCTTTTACTAATTCTTAAATTATGTTCTATTTTAAATTGAAAACAGGGAAACTTGGGCTAATTTAAATCTGTAATTTATGTATTGCGCTCATCGATATTACGCTATCACAGTCTTTCTGGTGTCTTCCATTTTATTTGGCCTGTGACATACTGTACCAAACAAGCCCAACAATCGCAATAACCTGTTAATGACTGGAAGCTGTGGCCATCTTAGACATCAGTAGTAAAAAAGAGAATTATGACTCCTCACTACAGTGAGGCTGGCGTTTTTGTCATATTGAGACCATTTGTTTAACGGCAGATTAGAGAAAAGAATGAGCAGCAATAAAGCTGTGGGTCACCTTCAGGAGCTGCTCATGGTTATTTCCATCATTAGCATGTCATGTCTCGTGCTGTCCTGCACCAATTCTTACTGACACAGGCACTGGCCTTATGACTGGGATGCCCACTGTTAGACTGTAATTCTCACACCAATGAACTAATGTGAAATATGGCAACAGATGCGGAACTGAAGCACATTATTCAGGACCCAAGGGCCATTAAAGCCATAGCTATTAAATATAATTTGAAAAAATTAGCTTTTTGGCGAATGGAATAACAGGTTGTGAGGTATTATGATAATCACTACATTCCCCAGGGTGCCCGCTTTCCCCAAATGTTATTACTATTTGTATACCTTTGTGAAGGGGCCTTGGGATATGTCGTCTTGTTTGTTGATGCTTTATGGGAGGGGTAATTCTCCTCAGATGCAAGGGCAATAATTCCGTTTGCCAGGGTTTGTGTTCCGTTGTGCGTGTCTGAAGTAATTATAGCTCATTGCTTGATTTGTTGTTGGTCTGAGAGCATTTGTGCATGTGTGAACACATGTCATTTAATACAATTTTGACACACAGACCTGTGTGTAAGACACGGGATAGAGGTCTCTCATTCAGGCTGGTACGCATGCATTACATTTATGTTAAAGCATCTTGACAACGGCAAAGAGTTGAGTATTTGTCTGAGAGGGCCACAAGTTGTTGTCAGTGACTACTCTCAGGGTACTATATTAATCTATAACGCTATACGTATTATAATAACCCTTGTGCAGCCTTTCAGACCAGAGCTGAGCAGCATCAAATCTGTGTAAAAACACTGTCAACTGCTTTGGTTTGGAAGGGCAAAGAGTTGGTCAGTGTGGCTTTAGGGCACAATTCATTGTCATTGGCTCACATGTACATTTAATGCAGAATGAAGACATCTTAATTCTATGAATTTCTCCCAGTTTCCATAAGAGGAGTTTCAGGGGGAATTAGAAAATAAAGCACCAAGGCTTTGTTGTTTTTAAGAAATGCTGTGGAAGGAATTGTGAAAATCAATTTCATTTTAAAATTTTTAAATTCCAACATTCTCTGGTTCTAGCTTCACAAGTAGGAGTATCTGCTGTTTTTCTTAGGGTTTGGGACTGATTGTCAGAAGAAACAAGCATTTTGTATGAAAATACAAAAAAATAATTGACAGATTAATCAATAATGAAAAGTTAGTCGCAGTCCGAAGTCGTGTGTTCTTAAATGTGTCTCCGTCATCTGTGAGGTAAATCTACCTCTTTAAAACTGAAAAACCATACATATTTGTTTTTTCATTGTTGGACATTATTTTAATTTTCCTCTTTTTTTGCCAGCAGCTGGCTGCACATTCGAAGAAGATTCAGACCCCAATCTGTGTGACTTCACCCAGGGGGAGGAGGATGACTTTGACTGGCTGCTGTTTCGGACGTATAGTTCACCTTATGCCAGCTCTGACCTTCTGCGAGGTGAGTGGTCTTCTCTCCTACAGTTTTGTACTGTTTTTCAGGCTGCAGCCATTTTGTGTAGTTAGATATCTGTCGGCCTGCAGATTAAACAGAGCTGACCACGAGCTTGGCTTGCTATGAATCTCAAACGCAGCAAGTAAGAGTTCATGGGGCACAGGACCAGAGGCTATTTCTTAAGTCATGCCAGCAGTTGGTGTGTGCTTCGCTTTCTTTTTAAATGGTCTGAGAAATAAATTGACTTTTGTTTGGGAGGCAGACGTATCAGAAAAGCACGACTGTATGCAAATCAGCCTTTATAGATGTCCAGGGTCCATTATGCACCAGCTTTAATGAAGCACTCACCCCAGTTTTGTCTGCTTCCCGCTAACCCCAAGGATAATTTTATGTTAACCAGCCTCACAGGAATAATGGAAACCAGCATTTCCCTGCCATCTTGCTCTTGCTGGTGGTTGCCAGAGGGAGATGGCATGCATAGTTTATAAGGCTCTCCTCCATCTCTGCATTAACAAATACCTACAGGGATCTGACAAAAAGAAGAGTGCTGTTTCAGCTTCTAAGTAGAAATATCAGTGGCCGCAGTGGGCTCTCTGCTAAAAACACTTCTGCTGTGGCAACTTGCAATATGATTAAGGAACCTGCCTCCCTCGGGTATAACTAGTCAATCAATCTATGATATGGTAATGAGAATTGACCAATCCTTGACAAAACATGCATCTAATAGTTCACTGTACATGAGAGGGAGAAAGAACAGTTTAGTGGTGGCATCAATTCATTAAGCTTGGAAGAAAGGACTGATCATTAATGTGGCAGATACAAAGATAGATGAGCTAAGACATGTACAGATGACAATATAGGATACAATTAGATACTGTAGATCATTTAGACAGAATAAATAATTGTAGGCCTCGGGGAATACTCATCCTTTTGGAAAATATCTACTTAAGTAGCCTTTGAAAACGGTTAAAAACTTCCCACAGGGATACATGGTTATTTTTAAGAGCTGTGTAGTAGTGATTATAGTTTATTGGAGAACCTTTCCTCATGTCCGCAGGCGTCTATCAAAACAGAATTCTGAACATGATAATTTCCACATTTAATCCTAAACTCCTAAACTGCACCTTATTCACTTACACATCAGCATTCAAGCGAGAATCTGCCTGCAGCCGCCAGCCGATTCACAGCAGGCGATGGGATAATTAATACTTTTCCCTTTGGGTTTAATTAAAACTTTACTGCCATGGCATTTACTGTGATGCTGGGGCCTTCAGTGGAACAGACCAGCGCAGGTGAAATGAGACAGGTACTGTAATCCACACACAGCGAGACGGCAAAAGAGGCTCCGAGCAGCAACTCTCAATCGATCAGTTCTGAGAACCAGAAGACAAATTCATTGTAATTTGTTATCTGCTCAGCCTTCAGGCCCGCACCAGAAGCAGTGTATTACTCATGTTCTTCATGTGATTGGTGTCATTGTATATTGACAGTGGTGTTCCTTCATTAGGTACACCTTGACATTTTACCTGTTACTTATTTTAGATAATAACCTTTCTGCAGATGCTGACATAGGAAATGTTTCCCCATCTTTATTTTCTTTCTCTGACTCAATCCCCCTGTGTTGACTTCTAACCATGTATCACATTGGGCAGCCAAGGTGGGGGGGATAACAAGAGTTTATGAGATAAGGCTATTTACATTAGACCAGTATTAACTTTGTGGGGCTGAGAAACTGGTGTCGAGGGAAGATTAGTAAACATAGCTGAGATAGCTGCAGCTTGTGGCTCCCAGGAGAAATTAGAGACTACCGTTCCCTTGAAAGAGAAAATAGTCTTGGAAAAAAGAAGATAGAATGCGGTGAGGTCTTAATAGGAATGGCCTTTTTTTTTTATCACATTTTCCTTTATTTTGAATTAGATCGGAGATGTCTGGTTGCTATTGATAATCTGAAGTTCCCTCGCTGTTTTAATGAACAAGTTAGGCTTGCAGGATGATGACCTTGTAAAGGAGATTGTGTCTGCATGTCAAGTGTATTATCTGTTATTTTTAAAAGGCAGATTCATTAGCTTGGAAAGTTATGGGTCTACTGCAATATCCATTATATTGCTGCAGCATGGCCTTAAGGGAAACATCATTTAAATACTTGAACAAGCTTAAAAAACAGCTCATGACAAATGTATTTTGCTTTCTTTGTTTGCCTTATTAGATGCTGTAGTTTTCTCCTCTTAACATGTCAACATTTCAAACATGTGGAACATGATGTCCAGATATTTCCAGTTTTAAAGGTTTTCAGGTCTGATACTACATCACCTGTAAACATCAGGTTCTTGTCAGCCCACCAGAAGCTAATACAACAGGCATCTATAAAGCCTTAACATTTAGCATTGAGAAATGCATTAAAGAAGAGACAGCAGCTTTGACAGTGCAGCTTGCATGATCAGGAATCTGTTGCTGATAGTTTGCAAAACTATCTTCAATATTATTATTACTGTAACTTTAACCACAGGACAGACTAACAGCATTTCCCAGTTTTGAA
Organism: Etheostoma spectabile; assembly: GCF_008692095.1. Classification (NCBI taxonomy): domain Eukaryota; kingdom Metazoa; phylum Chordata; class Actinopteri; order Perciformes; family Percidae; genus Etheostoma; species Etheostoma spectabile. The sequence continues at coordinate 5,914,768 of NC_045738.1, read as the reverse complement.
TTTTATGTCTTGAATTTTATGTTTTATATTTATGTTTTATTTTATGGATCCAAAGAGTCATTCAGATGTGGGAAAGGAGACTAAAAACTCCAAAGCGCCTGTCTACACTAGTGACAATCTGCTGAGGTACTGGCTATAACCGTGTGAAAAAAGTAAATCTGTCAGAAATGCGAGGCTAGGACCCAAAAATGCAGAATAGAGGGATTTTATTAAACAAAAGACTTCCTCATGTGTCCTGAGGAATACAGGCAGGCAGGCAAGCACAATCAAAGATAATCAAAAAAACAAAAAACACTAGAAAAACCCAAAAGACACGAAGGAGAAAAAACTACCAGGAACAAATGACGCAGGGGATGACAGGGAGGGAAGACAATGTACCGACAAGAGACAAATACACAAGGTAACGAGGGGAAAACGAGGGATAGGTGACATGAGGGCTGAAGAACAGGTTGAACACATCAGGGCAGACAATCAGAAAGACGGGAAAACACAAGGCAGGAAGTAAAACAAGACATGACATGGGAGAACAGAGTGACTACAAAATAAAACAGGAAAAACTGCAACCAAAACCACAACCATGACAAATTTATTAATACTGTATGACAATCTAATAAGCTATGGCTGGATATTTCCTTTAAAAGACTAAGATTTTGCCACAGAACCAGAGATAGTGTCTAATTTATTCCATGATTCTTCTAACCTTTTTAAATCCCAGTGCCTGCCTTCCCCACAATGCAACTTGACTGCTTACAGTTTGGATGGAGATTTGGGTGTGGTATGTTAGTCCTGGCTAATGTAGCATTGAGTCGCTCGCCTTAAGCAGAAATGAGGAGCGGGCTACAGAGGTCTGGTAAGCTCACTTCTTTTTAACTCCACATCAACAGATTTTTTTATTTTCAACTCAGAGTTTTCATTCCCATCTGACACTGACACGAGTGGCGTCACTTGAAGTAGTTAATTTCATTTCACACAGCTCCCTTTGGAACTACAAACAGTTTCATATTTTTTCTCTCACAAATACAGTGCTCCTCAAGACCTGTAAACAGACTTTGATACGTAAAATCTGTGGAGTTAAATGTATGTGAGAGCTACTGAAAGGCTCCTTGTTAAACCTTCTGTCCAAAGTGTTTGTTCTTGTTGAAGTGCCACTGAGCACACAAACAATCACTCAGTCCACCTCCGCAGTGATACAGACAGTGTCTCCTGGATGTGATACAGGAATTCTCCGACAGTACTGAAATAACTTGTTGAAATGTGATTTTCATTAATCTGGCCATGCATGCTAATTTTGCAATTTTTTTTGCAAAAAAAGACTTTTTTCTTTTTTGTGTAAATGTCTCCTGTGCTGTCCAGCTTCAGACATACAGGGAAGGTAACTTTTAAAAATGGGTGTCTCTGCTTGCTTGGATCCAGCTCCATCTCTGTGTTTATTCAGTACATCACATTGCGACAAGCCACAGAGTCAATTGATTGGTGTTTTTTATTAGCTACTCGCTCAATAAATCCTTATATAAATACCCACAGACATTCTTAATGGATTTTAATGTTGGATGGGACCTCAGATCTAAGGAAGGTTAAGACTTAAATGAAGCATGGCTTTTAGCATTGTCCTGGGGTCAGACCTTGTCAACCGGCCTGTACTTTAGCAGCAGGCTCAATGTAATGACCTTAGCAGAGCTGAATCATACAGTAAAACACAGACCTCCATCTGTATATCTGGCATCCTCTACCAGTCGGCTATGGAGGGCAATGTCATATCTCCTGGCCTTTACTATCTGTCACCTCCCACCCCTGCCTGGCCACGGGCGCACACCGCAGACCTGCTGAACACGGGTGCGTGTGTGTCATTGACAGAGTCCTGAGATTCATCTGCGTCTGTGAAAGGATGAGGCAGAGCGAGGAGAGAGATACATCTGCTGTAGGAGAGGCGTTGTAATCAGAGCTGACCAGCCATCCTCACTGGTTTAATACTCTATTACACTGCCTTATTTCACCTCTGGCAGACTGCATTTTGTATTTATATGCAGTATATCATTGCATTTAAAAGGTCTTTATTTATTGTAAACTCCAAATTCAGTTAGTTTTGCTCTTATAACTCTGTACATTATTTAGACAGATACTATACTTTATAGCTGGTAGATTTGTGGCTTGGCTTGTGGGATAAATGGTTGCTATAGATATCCTGTACATACTTTTATTTTATTTGAAGAGAAGGCAAGTAATATTGAATACAGTCTATATGTCTTGTATATGTATTCTGTTAAGTGACATAAATGCATTTAATTGCTAAGATAATTAATGTACAATGTATTATAGATACCTGTTTGTCTATGAAGCCTACGTCAGATTTTTATAGTTGTGTCCTCAGTAAATGATGTGAGAGACATATCTAATTGCCATTTTATCTGACTCATATTGCAATTATGATTTAGATTGTATTAACTTTCTATAAATGAAACTACAGGCCTGTATTTGTGATTCCTTTTGAATGAAACTGGATGTGATTGTACCAAGCGCAGTCAGAGATTGAACTTGTCTACATAAATTTATCTGAATATATTCATTTATTTATGTGTACCTCTAAACAAACTTGCCAAGTTTTCTCTAGAACAAATTATTGACATATTATCAAGATAGCTTTAGAAATATACTGTACTTGACATTAATATTTCCACAATAATATTCAAGTATAACCATGAGTTATACATAGTTGGCCACTTGGTAACAATGACAAACTGCTGGAAAGTAAATAAATCACCCTGTAGCTGCTCAAGCTAATGTAAACGGTAACGGAACGTGTGAGTGTTGACGTACAAGCTTTACACTGAATTGTGCAGGTCTCATTTCAGAGCTTCTAAGGTGTTAACATTCATAATATACACGCTTAAACTGATTTGTTTAAAAGTTTAACTGACAGATTTCGACAACAACTGACACCAGCTGTCGGTCATCTGCCCTCAACAACTGCTGAGCTAGCTGCTAGCTGCTAGCTGCTAGCTAAGACGTGAAGCGTTTACCGAAATCACTTATGTAAAATCCAACTCACCCAAATGATACAAAGTGTTTCTTCTTCCACAAAACAATCTTTTACCAATATCTAAAGACTGCATTTAATCAAGAAACATATAAACCTGGCAAAGACTCACAGCAATACAGTTAAAGGAGCTCTAAGTGATGTTGGGTGATGGCATTTCTTGTTGAAGTTCAAAGTATTTTCAAACAAAACAAGGCTAGCTCGCCCCTCCCTCCTCTTCATCCCGTCCCCTCTCCCTCCCTTCTGTGCTTCTGCGCACTAAGCCCCCCCCACCCCCACCCCCAAATCCGTCTTGTCGGTTATTGGCTGGAACGCTGGAAGACTGTTATGTTTGGTGGTGCAGCTTGGCCCAGTTTGGTTTTGGTGCCATTTGTGGAGCCTGGGCAGTCTACAGAGGCTGTGTTTTATTTACAGTGTTCGGGGGCCAGGCGGCTAGCGGATAGTGAGAAGATGTTTGCTGTATGTGACAAAACTTGTTGTAGCCTAAAATACGTGTGACATTGCTTAGAGCACCTTTAATTAGCTACAGCTGAGTAAATTTACTGCATAAGAGTAGTCGCTGTAACCAGGGAGATCAACTGCCACTTGCGACTGCTTTTTAAGACATTGTTAATTATGTGTCAAGTTATAGTTATCAAAGTTAAGTGTATTTGAACAGCAAATTGCAATTGCAAGTATCAGCTTTATGGAAAAAATTGGGCTTCAAGGCTAAACCTGTGCAATGATGAATGAAATTAGAGATGAGACAAAGTGGTCTGTTGTGTACTCTTAGGGATAGTACAGTGTGTGAATGGAAGCAGTGTGTTAGCATTTAACTTGATTATTATTTAACCAAGTGAAATGATAAGTTAGATTTATCATTTAACTTGGTTTACAGAGGGCAATTGCTCCCTTACAGAGAGAGTTGTGTTCCGGTTATGTGCTGTTAAAGAGTCCGCAGGGTTTTGTTCCAGCCAATCCTTCAGCTCCAGCTGATTTCACTCATTAACACACCTTCGGTCAGAGAGGGAGGAACTAATTAGTGCAGTAGGTAGCTGTAGTTGAAAACCTGCAGAGTTTTCCGTGGCTTAGGACCGGACGCCCGTGGCAGACAGGGATAATTGCTTATGACTCATTACCTTGAGGCAAAGAAGATTATTTTTATTGATCACTGATGTATTCTATAAACGTCTAAAAGCTCAGTCCACCTGAGAAATGCCCGTCACTACACAGGAGCCTTTATAATTTAACAAATTAATTAAATTGTTATTCAGGGAAGCGAGTGCCAGCTCCCTTTATGCCTCCTCTACAAGGTAGAGAGGAATCATTAATGTGAATGATAGAGACACATTTGGATCATACATTGTGCCAGCCACTAAAGCCTGAAGTCTAACTGGTGTATACTTTTTAGTTCTCTTTGTTTTGCTCACCCACACACAGACACCCATGTTATAGGTAGGTATGGTAATGAAGCCACCTTTTGGCTGTAGTTCCCGTCTAATTAGTGCCGCTTTAGAGCGACAGCTAAAGAGCTTTTATGTTTAAGGTTGCGGGTTTAACAACATAATTGAGCCTCGGGAAGCACACTCAGGATCGTAGCCAAATAGACTTTCTAGGTGAATTACCTTAACTCAGATGAGATGAAGTGGCCGGTCACTTGAAGCATAATGGTTCAACTCATGAAAGGCCATGTGGTTGACAACTGTAATTACGTTGGAGCTTCTTTGCTGTATGAATTGGGAATTTTAGATTTTGCACGCAAATAATTGTCCCTGTTTGACTGAATGGAATAGAAAGATATTTATTGTTTATCTTGCTCTTTACATCACAGTTTGTAGAGGAATTAACAGTAAAACAAATGGAACTGGAAGGTTATAACATTTGCATGTGAGTAGTGTAGCTTTCTCATATTTTCTGACGGTTTCCAACTCTGATTTAAGTGATTTTGTTTTAATTGTAACAATTACATTTTGGTCTGGTGATTTGGAAAACCCAAGATTATTCAATCTTTGTAACACCATTTGGACAAAATCTAACAAGTGTCCACAGCCATGCAGTTGTCTTTGTAAGGCTGTATAGCTCAGCGGTTCTTTGAGCTAAATGCTAACATCAGCATGCTAACATGCTCAAGCTGGGCATGTAATATGTTCCATTCTAATGTCAGGGACTGGTTTATTGCACATACCCGACTTTTGCTGACATGGAAATAGAAATGGTGTAGAAAGAAAACGGCTTGTAAGGACACATAAGGCAGAGCAGAACAGCGGCAAGAATGGTAGGGGCTACTTACTGTACTGTATGTAGAAGCTTTATCAGCAGATACAGATACAGTGGGCCTCCTGTTAATGCCATTTATGTCAAAGTGTGGTAGATCTTTAATGAAAAATGTCCAAAACTTGAGTCATCCCAGTTTATTAAAATTCTAGACAGCTCATTTTGATTTGGGATCAGAACATGGCACTCATTTATTGCCAACTTGCTGACTTGCTATTTGAATGGTAATATTCTCAGCACTTTGCATTATGTTCATTGTTAGCTTGACTGCTTTTCTAAGGGGAAATAAAATGTTGTGTCCCCACCGCCTGCTTATAAATGCAGTGTCCTGTGTCCTTTTGGGAACTAAGTGGCTTCAGCTGGGCAACAGCTCTTACAAAGCATCTGCATGCACCATCACACTTTAAACTTCACAACCACAAAGCATTTTTATAACAATTCTGTCTGACTCATAAAACATATTAATAACCGTTGTTTTAAAACCCATATCATCAAATCATCTAACAATTAACTATCTATTCCATATTTTTTTATTCTATTCCACACTGTGGCTAAGTAACTGAAGGACTAAAACTTCAGCATATGCTTTAAGGATCCACCATAATTGTAGGGAAAAGTTTTACATTATGGCACATCCCTGCAAATCACATGAGCGGAATTTGTATGCAGTCATTGATCCACCGCTGTGAGACTTAATGATTTCAGTTTATATTCCTATGCAGGCGCAGTGAGTGGCAATCCAGTTGCCAGGAGGGGTTCTGAATAAAGGTCATTTCATCTCCATTTGTTGGAATAACATTGATTTGAGACGTAGGATCCTCTTGAGTTGGCATCTGGGTTGGAGACTCATGAAGTGCCAAAGGCACTTATTATTGGTTATTTAGGGAATAACGGGGTGGGGGGACAAAATATTTGATTCCCCTTCCTCATGTTCCCCCTTAATCTCTCATCCATTCCTGCCATTCTCAGTCACATACTTCCTCTCAGTTGCAATTTAATTCAGCAGTGTTACCATAATAAGTCTTGTTGTGCACAACACTCTGTTAGTAATTGATATGTAGGCACTGCTTCTGGGTGGAGCCATTTGCATTAAATCGTGTTAACTGATATGATAATGAATGTGAAAGGCCTGATGCAAGCAGAATGACTAACTGGAGATGGATGGCTATTTGAATTATACACAATAAGTAATATATTATATCAGGTCTCAGGGGTCCACGACTCCGTCTGCATTTGTTGCCTGTCTTTCACTGGGATCTGCTCGGCTGCCTGGATATAAATATTCTGTATCGCATTTGGCATCTCCTTCGTTATCTTCCTAACATCCTCATCCCCCTCACTTTTCGTAATGTCTGATGAGGAGGGAGCTAGAAATATGTGGAAATAAATGGTAGAAGTAAAACTAAATGAGACATGATCTTTTAGGAAATATTTGAACATAGGTATCTGAAAATAACCTAAGTGTAAGTCTGTTCTGTGCCAATGTGTTTAGTGTGCTGTCCATCTCTTTACTTTTAACCAGACAATTAGCTTCTCAAGCTTCACCAAACTTTATTAGTCTCTATTTATACAAATGAAATGTGTTATTACTATACAAAGGGCTTGGGTGAAGAAGTGACACCACAGTAGACTGAAACAAATATGAATTTGCTGAAGTGAAGTCATTGACTGTTTAAACATTTTAATACATATTTTAGTTCAAAACATTATCAGTCTTAAACAAGTTAGCAGTCAGCAGTTTCCAAACTTTTTAGGCAATGCACCACATTCTATATCCTGACCTGGTTGATGCACCCCCAATCTTTTCTTTTTATGTCCAATGTAAAGTAAGGGGCTTTTGACTTACATTGGCTTGCTTTGTGTTCAGGTGACAATGTAGATAAGAGGGCATCATACAGCTGTTAGCCAGAACCTCACTGCACACCACGCACCGTGGCTTTGGGCAATCTGCATCGCCGGTCCAAGTCATATGTCATATGTCCTTTGTTTTCTTTCAGTCTGATACCCACTCTCGTTGCCTCTTTTTTGTACTTGGCCAGATGATGAGTATATGTATTCTGGATCGGCCTGTGCTCTCCTTTTTGGTCCCCCTCATCACATCTTTCTCTGTCTCCTGCTCATGTTCTTCTCCAAACGCATCTTTCCATTTTTTAAGTCTCTCTCACTTTCTCGCTCCTCTTTCATGACTTTAGATGTAAATGAAAATGGACTGTTCTTATATAGCCTTTTTCTGGTCTCAACGACAACTCAAAGTGCTTTTAAATAGTACAGGAACCATTCACCATTCACACACATTCATACACTGTGGCCGAGGCTGCCGTACTGCTCATCAGATACACACTCACACACACTGTGCATGGGACATGGGACTGCGGGGCCAGGGATCGAACCACCAATCTTGCGATTGGCAGGCAACCGCTTTACCCATCAGTTTACTGTCCCGATTTACAGATTTCAGCCAGTTGTGCATAGTTGCGTAAGTAAACTATTTCAATTAAGAGGCATACGTAATTAATGTGTTTGTTACGTAAAGACAGGCTGACTGGCAGGAGCTGAAGTTCATTCTGTGCACATTTATTCAATTTTTTAATTGTAAATTTATGAAGCAAAGTTATATTTTTCCTTTGGGAATTGCTGAGTTAAAGAATGATGATCCTCCTACTATAAGTGGCTCATTCAGCAGCCTCTGAAATGAGAGATATTCGTTTTGAGGAGTGCCTTGTGTGCTTTTATGGCATCTGTAGGATTGCTACATTTAATTCCTTTCAGGCTCAGTCATTAATGTTTTTACTGCCTCCATCAAATCTGTTCAGTGCCTCCCACCTTTAGAAATATTGACTGCAATTATCCAGTGAGAATGACATAATACAGCTACTGTCTTTTGCAATCATGATCAAAATGTGGCTGCAGATGCCTGTGCTAGCCACAGCTTGAAACCTAAAAATTGCTCTGGGAAAAAAAACCAACCTCTCAATATTTCAAACATAACAAAAAACATCAGAGATGCTGGAGAGGTGGCTTGATCGTTGCATCATGGCCCCAGCTTTCTCTGTGTTTGTAATCGCAGTGAAGAGCATGTCCCTCCGAGGAACACTCCCAGGTTGTTACTGCTAATGACTGCTGGGGGTTCTCCACGAGGAGCTGTCTGACAGCATTTGCTCAGATATTAATATCGGACGATGGGAACGAGGAAGATGGCAAGTGCTGTAAATTGGTGCCACACAAACGCAACACATGCGTGAACAAACTTGGCATGGACACTCGGATGCACACTATTACACATTCATACAGTATGCTGACGTATGTTTTGCATATACAGTTATTAATTATTGTAAGAAAACAGGAGGCGGCCATGCTTGGAGAATCAGCTGCTTTGCCTCTGTGCCAGTTTATGTGAGTTTTGAGGCAATGCCATAAAGTGAAATCTGGAAGTAATGCATCAGTTTATTGTGACAGTACAATTATGAAGTTCCAGCTCCCACTGCTATGTGGGCTGCTTCCTTGTCACCTTGCTAAGCGCCCTGCTCTCTAATGGGAGCAATAGAAAAAGCCATAATCATAACTTCAGTGGAAACTCATATTCTTTTATATTCTTTGTTTGTAATGTTTTTCATTGCAGAGAAAACAGAACATTTTAAGAATCCAACTTGCGGGAAACATAACGTTTCAAAGTCTTTCTCATGAACATTATTTCTGAAGGGATGCAAAGCCACTGCTCTCTTTGGGGTGGCAGGCACAGCCTGGGATGCTCAGCTGGATGCCCCTTACACGGCTTTAGAAAACGCTCCCACAAACAGCTGCGGGATTTGCACATCGCTTAACCTAATTTATTTGAGGTCTCTTTGGGAGCAGAGGAGTTGGATCACATGCACCCAGTTTTACACACACACACACACACACACACACACACACACACACACACACACACTTTCCATTTCATCGGGTCTGTTTCAGGCTGTCCTCAAACTGCACATTTCCAGTTGTATCTCTGCTTTTCCACAGCTTGTCTTTCACTCATTTGCTCCCTTCCATTTTCTTTTTCTTCAAAATATTTAATGTCTGCCTTACTCTTTTGAGTTTTATTTTACACCCAGCTGTAGCATGATATTGAAAATGAGATGACATGGCAGTTCTGTTGCTAAGATCTGGTTGGTGCATTATGAATTGAACACAGACATGTTGCAACAGACCTTGATTGCCAGACTAATATCTCTGCTGTGATTCTCTAGAATGGCAAGCTGTCTGTGGCAGGGCAGGAGCAAATGAGCACCAGCTACTGCTATTGCTTTCCCAACACAGCCAGCCAATTAGAGACTAATCTAACGATGCACAACAATTTCCGCAATGCACTGGCCTATCTTTTTTAATTGAATTAGGATAGGAGCAAAATAAAGCAGATATTCCCTTCGTATTTCTCTGAGCTTGATTACAGAAAGCACTGACTGTTAAAAATTCCAGCGGCTGGGTCAGAGTTGTGCTATATCCTCCTACGATTAGAGGACCAGATAACCAAGATTTATTAGCCAAACACCCCGGCAATTAATTAGGAAGCGGCACTAGACTAATCCTGTTTCCACGGGCTTTGGCGGGTTGAACCTCTTTACACTACCAAGAGGAGCAGAAGAGCACTTCAAAGACGAGAAAAGGCTTAAATCAGCTCCTACATATAAGCCTGTTTGTTGGGTACAGTATAATTACTGTGTCTGTAGCCTGTGTTTTTGAGTGCATGTGTGTAAGTATGTTTATAAACTATGTGTGTTAGAATAATAGTCTACAGTTGACATTATAATGTATATATGTGGATGGACACATGGTCTATGGTCGTTGATTACAGTGGCAGGGTGCAGCTGTAAATGTTATGGTTTAATATTTTGTTATATATTTTGTCCTTGTGATTGTGTTATTTTTTTGGTCTT